>NC_056744.1:1651249416-1651393332 GCF_019279795.1 Protopterus annectens
CCAATTTCAAAAACATTATGACATGAAAATGCATTGAAATAGGAGGAACCATGGTCAGACATCCTGAAATGGCTGATAAATGAACCTTGATGGAGCAGTAAAACCATAGTATAATTTGTTTGTTTGTGTCTTTCGGCTTTTCCCGGTTAGGGGTCGCCACAGCGGAACTCCAGTCCACTAATGATTGGTAGTGGATTTTTACGTACCGGGTTACCAGCCCTGACGCACAACCTTCAACTAGGGCACACCCCATTCACGTATGCCTCCACACAGAAGACGCTCTAGCTGAGAATCGAACGGGACAACGTCTTGCTATGAGGCGACAACACTACCGCAGCACCACCACCGCAGTAGTAAGACCATAGTATAATAACGCACAAAAATACTGTAAAACTAGCCCTGAATGGATGCTGGTTATGCTGTTGGCACCAACTAGACAACCTCTATGACCCAGGAAACCCATACCATGTATTTAAACGTATTGGAAACACTCACCATCCAACCCAATACATATTCATGGCGACTTTAATTACCCCACTATTAACTGGGAATCCTAAATGACACCAAATGTACAGGCACAGAGATTCCTGAATTTTGTAAAGACAAACTCTCTCGATCAGATTGTCAATACATTAACCAGGGGGTGCAACCATACTGGATCTGGTCCTCACTAATATAGGACAGTGCAGCACAGCCACTAGTGTAATGTCTTACCTGGTAAGGTCAGACCACAAAATTGTCTCCTTTGAAGTAAAAATAAAACCTGGACCCCAGCTGACCTTGGAATATTCAGGAACTACTCTAAGGCTAACTTCCTGCTATTAAGCGATAACCTGGGAGAATTTCAAACCCCATAAACCCTGAGAACACTGCTGCCTATGCAGAAATGTTCACAAAAAAACCATACAAGCATGTTAATAGCTGCTTAAAGGCAGCTATATCTACCAGGAAGAAGTACAGAACTAACTCAAAAAACAAGCCAACCTGGTGGAATCTCAAAATCAGTAGGCTGTGTAACAGAAGGAAGAAAATCATGGCAAAAATTAGGAGGTGCAGCACCCAGCAAGATAAAAGCAGTCTTATCAAACTAAACAAACAACTCAGAGGACATAAAAAGTCTACCAAAGCCAAATTTGAGGCAAACTTGACCTCTCAACCCAAGGACAACTACAAGACATTCTTTAGCTATGTCCACACCCTCAAAGCCAATGCACAATTGTGTGCAGAGCTCATTGTAAATGGAGCCACCTATACTGAGCCAGAAGATATAGCAAACCTACTGGCTGATAAATTCAGCTCCAACTTTACCCCTCTCTCCTCCTCAACCTTCCCTCAGGAAATACCATCAAATATAACTGCCTCCCGCTAACACCAGCGAACGGGTCCTTAATACTCTCTCTAAGGCCAGGAACACTGCATCAATGGACCCAGACAATATCCCAGGATGCCTTCTAAATAGCAAGAAACATGGCCTATTGGGCCCTCTGGAACTGCTATTTAACTGCAGCCTCCAAATGGGCTTCATGCCTCATGAATGGAGAACAGCAATAGTCATCCTTCTGTACAAAGGTGGGCCATCTACAGACCCTGGAAACTACAGCCCCATAAATATCACTAGTCTTGTATGTAAAGCCATGGAAAGAATTATCATGGAAATGATCAATAATGATATAGCAAACCTTCACACACTGGACCCAACCCAGTTTGGTTTCATCAAGGTCAGGTCTTGCCTACTCAACCTGTTGGATTTCTTTGAGAAGGTCATCAAAGCAATAAATGAGGCGAAATGGTTCACACTGCCTACCTTGGCCTGATCAAGGCATTTGACAATACCCAACTTGGGCATTGTTGACAAACTCAGTAGGTTAGGTACAAACCTTTATATCACTCAGTGGATAGCCAACTGGCTCACAGACAGGTCCCAGGAAGTTAGAACGGGTGAGTCCATCTCTACAAAGAGGCCAGTCACAAGTGGAGTCCCTCAGGAATTGGTCCTGGGACCACTCCTTTTTGGCATTTACTTCTCTGAAGTCAAGGCCAATGGCAATGGCCTCTGGCTGACTAAATTTGCAGATGATTACAAATTAGGAGCTGTCATTGAATCCCACACTGGCAAAAATGTTCTCCAAGAAGGGCTGATACAGGCAAACAACTTGTGTCAGAGCCATGGACTAAAACTAAATGCCAAGAAATGTGTAATAGTATCCTTCTGGAAGTCATCCACCCCCTGTAACTATCATATTGAAAACACACCCCTTAGAGTTGACCCAGTAATCAGGGACTTGGGGACACATGTAGACTGTAATCAAGCCTTTGCCTATCATGTGTCTACTGTAGTGAGGAAATCATTCTATGTTGCGCAACTTATAAACAATGGTATGGCATCTAGGTCCAAGGAAGTCATTGTTCCACTGTATTTGGCATTCATCAGACCTATCATTGAGTACAAAGCCCCATTTGGTATATACCTAACCATACATATCCAACAATTGTAGCATCCACACAGGTTCCTCACTAAAAGAATACAGGGCATAAGTAACATGTCCTGTGCAGAATGCCTCAAGGCCCTCTTCTTATATTCTGTTTTCTACAGGCTGTTGAGGGGAGCTCTATGCCTGGCATATGTGGCATTATCAGACCCCACTCTGATGGACCTTCTGCATATCTGCAAAACAAACAGCACCAGAATTACCCATTCTAAAGACTTAAACTTTGCCTATGATACAAGTAGGACCGGCTAGAGAGACAAGTATGTCACCCAGAGATTACCCCGTCTCTGGAATAGGCTCCCCATCCCTGTGAACAGAGTTTACCCCTACCCAATTCTTGGACAACTGGATGGGGAACAGGAAATTCATCCCAAGTTTGGCACCTATGTCTCTAATGGGCACAGGCAGGCTGTAAATGGTTCATCTCCCAGGCCTCTGCCTACATTTATTAATGGTACCAGAATTTGTCAGAGATTTGGGATGCATAGCTAATCTTTAAAATACCTGTATTGGTCATTAGCCTACTAAACACCTATGAACATTCTTCATTTGCTAATATATGATTTTCTGCTAGCAGGCCTTCTTGCCTTCATTAGTACCTGCTGTACATCCTCAACAAAACTAGTGCCTAAAGGGAATTAAGACCCTATCATCCAGGCAGTTAGTTTAAATTGATTGGGATTCGGGATTATCAAACACCACTGACCTTGGTTAAGTCTGAGTAAGCTTGTGGCAACTGCCTCTAGCCATTTCTAAAAAAAGGAAGAACCACTGTTGCTGAGATCACAAGGGAGTCACCAAAGTGATCTTGCGGAATTCCTTCGGATTCTTCAGAAGTGCCCTGGATATCAGTGGAAATGAATGGAAGAACATTCCTGTACAAAGAAAGCAAAAGACATCTGTCTTCCAGGCCTTCTTAAATGGATTCTTGAAGCAGAATCTTGCCAGCTGATTGTTCGGAGAGGAGGCTAATATATACTAAAGGAACTCTCCACAGGTGGGTCGTATCTTGGAAGACCCCCCTTATCCAGTTTTCATTCATGAGGGTCTGTCCTTCTCTTTCTCACCTTGTTTGTTGCACAGTATTGCTCTGACAGTATGTAGGATGCCTGCAGAGTGAGATTACCCCTTCCATCACACTTTTATAACCTCTGCAGCCCAGGAACCAAAAACTAAATCTTTATTCAAAAGGTGAATCTAAAATCTCATTTTTCACAACATAGCAAAGGTTCTGATATGTCAGCCAGGCAAACCTCCTCAAGAGAAAACCAGTGGCAATAGCCCTGGAAGAAGTATCAACTGAGTCATACACACACTGCAGTCAATGAGTAGTGACTTGTACAACTGAAGAAATGAAATTATTTAAATGCAAGTTTTTCCTCAAGAGCAGAAACTGCAGATAAAATAATATTTATACTTTCACAATTACTCAAACTAAACTTTAGCATATAAACCTGACAATTCAAAATTCTGAAAATCAGAGTTGCAGAGGCATGCATTTTCCCCATACTAATCAATAATCTTCACATCCTTGTCAAGAAACAGTAGGACTGGAATTAACTAAATGTTTAGCAGCAGTAGGGTCAACTAAAGCTATATCTGCTGGGTCAGGTTTGGGATGAGTGTATAAAAATCTTACACATTCTGTCTGCCTTTTTAGTGGTAGCAGGATGACTGCCAGTAAAACTGAAAGCAGTGACAAACACATCCTCCAAAGCTGACAGAGATGGAGGAATGGGTGAAAGTTCTGGAAATTTCTTCTGTAACAACTCATAGCATTTTCTGAGGGACTGAAAACCTCAGTCTTCTCCCACTGAAAACACTGGCAAATTCTGAAAATAGTCTCAGAGAAAGAGAACCCTCACAGGGAGATTCATAAACCAAACATACTTCTTAAGTCTGAATCAGAAATGTGAGGAGAAAACCCTGTATCTGTTCCTTCATCTTCCTGTCCAGATTCAAATCTTAATTCTCTTCAGGAAAAGAGGCATCCCTCTTTCTTTTACCATAAACCACATTATAAGAGGAATTAATAGCCTGAATTAAACCCAGAGCAAGACCCAGTAAACTATTCCTGTCTAAGGAAATTTGAGGAGGAGCTGATATGTTTAGTTTTTGGTTTCTTTTTAACAGAAAAAAAGGGCCCAAGAGAGTTGTTAAATGCAGTAGCAGCTTCGCCAGGGATGGGCACAACATTTTGACTAAAAAGGGAAGTCTTCCCTGTTACCTCTTCCAGGGCCAACAAGATCATCTCTCCCTTGCCCACTGAGGGGTCCCCAACAGCCGCAAAGGGCATAGTTAACCTCAGTCCATAGCGGCTGTACGTGCTACAGCACAGGGATCTGGGAAAAGATAAGTGATCTGAGGAACTAGCTTTGGCCATGGCAGAGTCACCACCTGGGCAAATTGCTAGTCTGCTGTGGTGGCAAATGGTGCTTGCTTAACCTTTTCCTTTTGTGTCTGGAAGAAGGAGCAACTGTGGGACTGGTAGTTTGTTCCATGCTCAAACAGAAAATGGTGTCTCTTTCCTGGGGAAAGCAAGCAACATAAACTCGTAAAACTTTAAAGTAATTAAAAGTCACTTTTTTCTCTCAAAAACAAAGTAAAAAGCACTTTAAATTACTTTGCTAGACTGAAAATTAAAATCAACACAATTTCTCCACAGAAAAATAGTTTTTGACTACTTTAATCAACTTTTAAACTGACAAAACAAAAGTGCATTCCAGTTTAAAAGTACAGTTAAGTCTCATGGCAGTCCATAACTTTCCTGAACAAGAAAGTACATTAAAGCAATAAATATTTTATGTGGATGTTTTTTCTCTAAAGGGAACTTATCTGCCCAGCAAATGAGCAACACAAGCTGAATGTCGAAACTTGAAAGCCCGCAGAGGAGCACTCTCTTCAAAGACAGGAATGTTCTGAAGAGCTTGGTGCCCAAACCAGTCTTTTAGTCAGCTCAAGTCAAGCTGACTAATGGTTTGGGTACATGGAAGGTGCCCTGAAGCTTTGGATGCTGTCCTGTTGTTACATCTTATGCAGGATACAGCCCATATAACGGAGGCTAATAGAGCAGCGATCAATATGATGAACATCTTAAGTGCATGGGTGTTCGACTTAGTGCCAAAAGAGTGGTGAGTAAGAGTTCTGGGGAGGTGGGCTAAAGACTATTTTCCATGGAATATTCAGTGTGAAGCCTGTCCTTGAGTGTGGATGGTACAGGCTCATACTATAGCAACAGTGCATATTTATTTCATAGTCTAGTGATCAAATAAACTTAGTGAGTTGTTTAGGGGTTCATATTTATGTGTTTCTTTTTTATAAGTCAATCACCTAAGTATCAATGATGTGACTCAGGAGACCATAACCCTGGTGGCCATCAGATTTAAGATTTCTTTTTCTTCTGGTCATAACCTTCATAATATTGATTTTGATGCACTTTTTATTGTACACTGTTTTTGTCCACTTCTAATGGTTTTGCTAATCTGAGCAAAGCGGTCATCTTAAACTTGTTTACTTCATACGTGAGGCCCTGCACTATGCTTGGATCTGATGATTTCAATAAATATGTATGCAGTTCCATGACTTACTATTTAAACACACAGTTAATTTCAAGGAGGCAGATACCTCATTCAGACCATGGGATATATAATCATGTCACTGTTTTTTTTTTATATATATAATCATTTAATAAGTATGACGCAGTTTTCTTGTTTTTCTGTCTCAGTGATTCAACATTTTTGGATCAAAAGCTGTAAGAACAAGAAGCACAAACTGATTTATTGCTTGAACTTTATTCCTGGAAGTCAAGGGTGTTTTCAATATTAGTTTTAATCTTTTAAAATATTCTTTATTAAGCTTTATTCCAGTTTGTTCATGCTTTATTGCTGACCTTTTATCTACACTTGGGTATTTACACATTCCCTTTTGCTCACGTTCTTTTTTACCACGTTCCCCTCCCAGAATCACATTTTCTTGCTTCTTTACTTTCCTGCTATAAATACTGATTTTGTAAATGTATCAAAGCTAAATGTCATTCTTGTATCATCAGAGAAAGTTTTAATTATTTGCATTTGTGCTTTCAGGTTCTTGTCTGATGAAGTACGCAGTTTTAAATAATGCACAAACACTCTATTTTTTATTTACTTACTTACTGTTTGGTTACTGGGTAGGTGGGCTAGTAAGACCCTTTTCAGCCATGACCTAAAAGTATAGCAAGCATCAGCCAGAGCCAGAACCCTACGTGTTGATCCAAATGAGTTCATAACTAGATGATATGTCAGTAGGAAAGGCCAGATTCTTTTTTGGATACTCAATGAATTGCTTGCTTTCCATTTTTTCTTAATATTTTTATATACCCTCTACATTTTTCTACTTTTGCTGACATTTGTTCCCTACATGCAGCTGAGCATCAGCTGTCACCAGCTGTTCTCATTCAGTGGGTCTTACACCTGACCCACCTTAGCTTCAGCTGGGCTCAATACAACTTCCATTCAGGACCGCTGAGGAAATTGAGGACAGTGATGCACAGGATTACTGCAGGTCAGGGGGTATGGCCTAACCCCATCCCCACCTCACGACAGCCTTACCAGCTCCACAAGAAGTGTATGTGCACTTCTCTACATTTGCAGCCTCCTGCCTAAGAAGCTCCCCGCTTATGCAAACAGGGATCTTGCCAGGCTTGTACACTGCTTATGGGAGCTAGGGTAAGGTGCATACAGGAGGAGAGCGCTGACATCATCCATGATATCATCCAATCACACCCATCCTCTACCTCTGGCCCTACCAGCATCCATGCTGCAACTGAGCCCAGGTCATCTGGTGCGCAGTAAGGGCTTTACCCCTCTGCACCACAGGGCTGCTCTATGATGATATTTTAGTTTATTACTGGAAACAGTGTAAGGTAAGTTCTGATCTGTTTTGGTGTGTTTTGCTTTTATCACAGCTATCTTAGAATTTGGGATGACCTATTCCCTTCTCTATGCTCTTCTAGTAGTAATGATTCTTGTGTTAGTTGCTTTGCCAACCTGTTTATTGATTTGATGCTTCCATGGTGGTATTCTGATTGTTCCCTTCATTTATTAATTTGTGTTTTTGTAGCATTACTGCACAGTAGTACAAACTGCAGGTAAGATATCGCTGGACAAGTTTGATTTTCAGAAGTCAAGCTGTAGCCATAGCCTAGTCTGTTAAGTAAATAGATTCTTGGTTTAATTTCTCCAAGTATTTTAGGTTTCTAATACCACAACAGGAATGGACCCCATTCCAAATCAGGTTATGATTAAATTTCATGAAATTAGTATTGTTTCAGTCTTTGACATTAGCTAAAAGTGATCCTCGCAGCACCCGCACTGTGCCCAGAATTGACTCCTCCTGTAATTGACATGACTGTCATGTACTGGTGGCATATTTAAATATGACTATAAATCCTTTTTTATGAGACACATTGCTCCTACTACTATTGCAAGTGCATTGTTTTTTTCGACCTACAAATCCTGTTATTTTATGACTCTGTTTCTCTGTAGATAATACATTGTAATCACTGAGATTAGCAATTTCAGTGATCATTGCTATTGTCATCTTTTCGTGGACCACTGCTTCTGGTTTTCTCATGTCTATTTTTTGAAGTGTCGGTAATGGTTGATCTCATGTGATATAAACTTTATCATTCTCTATAATGCTTCATGACACATTTCCAATTCTTCTCAGTTACTTCAATACTATAATGTTTGCACAATCTCCAGTGCAACAGTCCTGCCACATTATTATGCCTTTCAGTATACAGTCCTTCTGCTATTAGTGTATCACAACCAGCAACAAGATGTGCCACTCTTTCCAGTTCTATTTTACAAGATGTGCATTTGTCCATTTCTCTCACATGTTCAATGGATTTTATAAACAAATGTTTACATAGTCTGTTGTTCTGGGCTGCCATTATTAACCTTTCATCTTTTAGTTACTTTCACCTCTTCCTAACCATTCCTGCATCAAATCCGGATAAATAAAAGGTTATTCCATATCTCTGTACTTACCACAATATTTATGCCTTTTCCACATTTCTTTCCTTTTCATCTGATCTGTGCCCTTATAATCCTTTTTTTTTTGTTGTTTATTTGCTTTTTTGGCACATTCATTTGCTGCCTGATTTTTGTCTACCTCTGGTTTGATTTCTATTCTTGCTGGACACCAACTTGCTTCTGGTAAACTATTCAGGGAAACCATCACAGACTTCTCTTTATGTTTTAAAACTTTCACTATGTTTGGATCTGGGGAGGTCAGCACATACGCATGCAGTTCTATGACTGTAAACATATGGATGTAATCAATTTAGAGGAGGCCCATACCTCCTTCAGTATGAGTAATATATAATCTGGGAATACAATCACCTTATGTATCATCGGATATGCATGAAGCATTCTTTTTGTTTTCCTGTCCATCTGATCAAATACCTTTTGGGGCCAGTCAATCACCTGAAAACTGTAAGTTAGAACAGAAAGAGAATATTGTTTTACAGCTTGGACTTTGTTCCTAGATCTCAGATCTGTTTTCAATATAATTTCAGTTTTCTAAAGTATTAGTTACTGAATTTTGATCAAATTTGTTCATGTTTTATTACCAGTCCATCATCAGTTCCCAAATACTTATGCATCCCATCCTGCTCAAGTTCCTTTATATAAAATTCCTGTCCAGATTGAGATTTTCTTGGTGCTGAAATTTTCCTGATTTAAACTTTGCTTTTGCACAGTTACCATGACCAAATGACATTCTTATATCACCTGAAAAATTAACCACTTACAGTTGTCCTTTCATCCGATGAACTATATAGTTTTAAGTCATCCACAAAAAGCAGATGAAAAGTCTTTAAAACTTGGTTGTTTTCTGGGAACCAAATTGTAACAATGGCCTAATGGGTTAAGGAAAAATTAAAACGCAGCGGCGACAAAAAGCTTTCCTGGAATATCCCCCTTTGAATTTTTATCTTTGGGATAACATTTGCCCTTTGTCATGGCTTAGCTGCAAAGTGGTTTGCAACTGTTCCATGGTCACTGTAATGTAACTATCAATACAGGGTGCATTTTATAAATCTGTAAGCTCTCCTTTATCCATGAATTGGACCGAACCACAAAAGGAGGGGGAGTATCCATATTCATCAAAGATACCCACACCTCCAGGTTAGTGGCAACACACGAAGCATCGGAGACTATCCAGGTGCAACTAACCATAGGCAAAACTGCCTTACAGTTTGTAGCATGCTACAGACCACCCTCTCAAACTCAGGAACCCCACACAGCCTTCCTGAAGACACTGGAGAGTATGAATGTCTCTCCAAATACCATCATACTGGGAGACTTCAACCACCCAAACATAGACTGGGAACATTACTCAAGCCCCAACACCCTAGCCCAAAGGTTCCTAGAATTCATAAACTCAAATGCGATGGAACAAATAGTCACCATTCCCACAAGAGGAGACAATATACTAGACCTGATCATCACAAACATGGGGACAAAATGCTCCACACCGGAAGTATATCCCTCTTTGGTAAGATCTGACCATAAATTAATCTCACTGGAAATCCACATCCCGCCCCCACCCCCTGCACAAAAGACCACAGTGAAGAACTTCTCAAAAGCCAACTTCACACTTCTTAAGACTGAAGTGGTATCCTTCAAGGCCCCTGGGCCAGTGGAAACCACAACCCATACTGCTGAATCCTTTACAAATGCCTTCTACGGGCAATCCTAAATAAAACCAAGACCCATTCCCCCAAAGGCAGGCACCCGGTCTGGTGGACCCCAGCCATAAACAAACTTTACAACAGGAGGAGGAAGCTACTACATGACAGAGCAAAATCCCTAAAAGGGAAGGCATCTCTGATCAGTACTAGCAAAAAACTCCGATCACTCATAAAATCATCCAAGGCCAACTTTGAGAGAGAAAAATCGCAAAAGACAATCACAAGGCCTTCTTTAGCTATGTTAGAAACTTGGGTGGAAACTCCCAGATATGCTCAGTTAGTCCAAAATGACACAAAATACACTGAACCCACTGACATTGCCAATATTCTGGCAGACAGGTTCAGTGCAAATTTCTCCTCCCCCTCCCCCCCCCAAAAGGAGAAATAACCATCTCAGCAGAGTGTAGCCTCCCTAACATCTCAGTTGCCCAGGTGAGAGCTGTCCTCTCTAAAGCTAAGAACACAGTATCAATGGACCAGACGGTGTCCCGGGCTGTGTGCTACATGAACTCCAAGAGGAACTAAACCCACACACAAGGCTGCTGCTTAATCTTAGCCTTATTACAGGATATGTACCCAAAGAGTGGCGTACGGCAACAGTGGTCCCACTTCACAAAGGCGGTGCTTCTACGGACCCTGGAAATTACCGCCCCATAAGCTTGACGAGCCTGGTCTGCAAAGCTATGGAGAGGATCATTATGGAACTCATAAACAAAGACATTGGGGACCTACAGACATTGGATCCTACCCAATTTGGCTTTGTCAAGGGCAGATCCTGCCTTTTGAACTTGGTCAACTTTTTTGAAACAGTTACAAAGGCCATTGATGAGGGTAAGGCAGTTCACACAGCCTACCTTGACATTGCAAAAGCCTTTGACACAATACCCCACTCGGGCATCATAGACAAACTCACCAGCTTAAATGTAAACCCATATGTCACAAGATGGGTTGCAAACTGGCTCAAGGACAGAACCCACAGTGTCAGAGTTGCTGGAGCTATGTCAGACTCTAAGCCAGTCACAAGTGGTGTCCCACAGGGCTCAGTCCTGGGACCCCTCTTGTTCGGCATTTATTTTTCCGAGGTACAGGCAAACATAGGAGGATTGTGGCTGACAAAGTTCGCAGATGACTGCAAACTGGGCGCCATAATTGATACTCCAGCAGACACAAACATCCTTCAGAGAGGCCTCATAGAAATGGATAATTGGTGCCAGAGCCATGGCCTTAAGCTGAACGCCAAAAAATGTATAGTCATACCCTTTGGGAAAAACAAGGTACCCACAAATTACCACATAGGTGGTAATCCATTAAGTACAGAAGAGGTAATCAAGGACCTAGGGACCCAGGTTAACAGTAACCTCTCATTTGACACTCACATTGCCAAAGTGGTTAGGAAGACCTTCTATATTGCCCACCTTATCATGAAGGGTTTCACATCTAGATCAAGAGAGGTCATTGTGCCCCTGTACTCTTCTCTTATCAGGCCAATGATTGAGTACAATGCCCCATTTGGGATGTATCTTACCCGACACCTGCAGCAGTTGGAAAGACCCCAAAAGTTCCTCACCAAGAGGATAAAGGGTCTTAAACATATGTCATATGCTGCCCAACTGAAAAAACTCCAGCTCTATTCAGTCGCATACCGCCTACTCAGAGGTGATCTGTGCCTGACGTACAAGGCCATGTCCAATCTGGAATTAATGGACATGCTCCACCTCAGAAAATCCAAATCCATCAGAGCCACGAGAGCAAGAGACTTAAACCTCAACACAGAAATAAATAGGACATGCTGGAGGGACAGATTCATAACCCAGAGGCTCCCTACACTATGGAACAGAATCCCTATCCATGTCAGGCAGAGCCACTCACTAACTCTATTCAAGAGAAATCTTGACGAGTGGATGGGAGATCGTAGGTTTACCCGGGGGGTCATCTCTGTGTCACTACTAGACAGAGGCACAGTAAACTAAACCCTAAATGGGCATAGTATTCTCATCCTAAGGGGTGGTGAAAGCCACACACACTCTGGCTAGGCTTATAAATGCCCTAGAGCAGATAGCCTAGTACGAGCCTATGAAGCTATGAATGTTGGATACTGTTAAATGCTTTTTTGTAATCTATCCATGCCATACTTAGATTCTTACCCTTTTACAATTCTCTCTTATGGCTTTATTTAGCAACAAATGATCCTTTGTTCTACATTACTTCATTTTGTTACCCTTTTGTTCTATTGCCACAATTGCCTGTTTCTATAAATATAAGCTCTGTCTGCATCAATTCCAGTATATAGTTTGCACATCTCTGGAAGGCAAGTTATTGGTCAACAGTTTTTAGGATGGCTTGTAGGTTCACTCTTAAGGAGGAGTATAGTTTTTCTTGTTGTTAACTAGATTGATAGCTCTTCAGGATGTGTATATAAGTAGTTCTTACTCAGGACTAAATCTTCATATAAAGAAATATGTTAATACTTTTAGCTAAAAGTTAGGCATGACTTCTAGGCCTTGCATTTTCCAATTAGGAGCTTTTTTTTTAGTTTTGTTTCAATTTCTCTGCTGGTTACTTCATCTCATTTCATATTCTCTACATTTGCATTCCTTATTGTTTCTTTTAAATTTTCTGTCCATTCAGAATCTTTGTTATGTTTACAGGGCCTTCATAGATATTTCTCCAAAATGTATCGGTTTCTTCTTTTTGGTAGTGGTTCTATTTTTTTTTTGTTTGTTTGTTTCACTTCCCAGTTATCTCTAAAACTTTTTTTGGGTCATCAAAGAATTGCTTATTTTGTACTTTTAATTTCTGTTTATGTGCACATCATCTAAGTTTCTTTCTGCCAGTGCTGGTATCATTAGTTTACCATTTGCAATAGTGTATGATACATTATGGTCTATTTAAATACTGTGCATTGCTTTTACCATGTGCAGCTTTCTAACTATTTTTGTTGATCCATTCCCTATTTTAAATCCTTCTAACAGTGCCACTTGTTAACTGCTTTATAGTTTTCTCTATTCAATGACTTCACTGTGGCATTTTGTGTTTTGCCTTCCTTTCTCTTATTACTCTATGTTTTTATGATGAGTTCATCTTGTTATCATTTAGCTGCACAGTAATATATCCTATTACATTCTGTTATACCACATGAATTCCTCTTAATAGTCTTGATTACTGTGTTCATCTGTTTTATCAAATGTCTAACACTTTAGGTCTTTATTTACTTTCTGTAATCTATTTCTTTCATTGACCTTAACATGTCTATCCATCTTGATTAAGTCAGGTAACTCTTTCCTTAGATTAATTTCTTCTAAAGTGAGAGCACATTCTTTGCTCACTGTTTCCTGCAGGCATTCCACACAAAGTTGCAGAACATCTACCTGTGACACATCCTCTTCAGAAGGATCCTGTTATTTCTTCATATGGGAACTCATTGGACATTCACTCCATAGTATTCTAGTAGCTACTGTTTCCTGCTCCTTCCCTTGTTGTACAGCTTCACATGAACTTTTGTATTGGTTTCCTACAGAAGGCTCCAGAGAATCAGCCTGTGTCAAGTCTTCAAATGCCTCCCGCTCCACCTGTTTCTCCTTAATTTGGAGACTCATTGTTCCATCATGCTGTGACATCACCTGTATCGGATTTTCTACACTAAATGCTTAACTTACATTTCTATTTTTTTAACTTCTTCATTATTAATGTTTTTTTCTACTTTCCTCCTTTATTTATTTATTTTTTTATATAATAACATTTTCCATATTCGGGTGTCTTTGCCTGTATTTCTCTTCAAATATCTTTAGTGCTGCTTTTTTATATTGATTAGTTTTGCTTTCTCCTTTGCATAAATATTGCACCATATCAGATATATTTTTCTTTCCCATGTTCATATTTTTTCTTCAGATGCCTCACATGTTCATATTTCCTTTTTATAAATGTCACAAATCTCTGGATTTTGTTCTTTATATTTTTATACGTCTCCTATTGCATCTTTTTCAGGCTGTCCACATTTTCTTCATCTATGTAATGTTTTGCAGGGGTCTGCTGTATTACTGAATGCAAATTTGCATTTGAAGCTTTTGACAGTTTTTTTGTGCAAGTACTTTTCTTTCCTCTAATTTCTCTCTTGGTCTTTCTGAAGATCTTTTATCTGGAAATTCTGGGCTTTTTGAACAATAGTAACAATAAAAGTTCTTTCTTATCCTCAATAGTCCACTGACATCTTTATAACTCTTTTTTGGCCCGTTTTTTTTTTTTTTTTACTTCCTTCTACAGCAGGAGGGTCATCCTCCCCCTGAGCCTGGCCTAACCCCATTTTAGGACTGTTGCCATGTATTCAGGATATTACACTGCCATTTTTTTTCTAGTCCTGCAACCAGGCTGGGCACTTTTTTATCCTAGGACCTGTGCACTCAGCTAATTTTTTATTTTTAACCTACCTCTCTCCATGATATATGCCATATAACATACAGTCTATGTATCAGTGTCTTCTTGGTGAAATCTTGTGATAATCAACACCACAGGAAGGTACTCACCAAGACTTATGGATGAATTCAGTTCCAAAAATGCTGCTCTTCTTTTCTTGGTGATTTCATCATCTCTCCATTCAAACCTCCTATGTGGGTGACATGATGGCCTCTCCTACATGGATGGCATGATGGCTTCGAAGACTCCTGAGCTGTGCAAAACATTTATTGCATTCAGTACATTTATATGGTTTCATTCCCGTGTGAGACTTCTGATGTAGTTTTAGGTTCCCCTTTACTCGAAAACACTTTTCACATTCAACACATTTATACGGTTTCTCACTTGTGTGAATGGTACTATGCTTTCGAAGATTACTTTGATGTGCAAAACACTTACCGCATTCAGTACATTTATATGGTTTAATTCCTGTGTGAGACTTTTGATGTAGTTTTAAGCACCCTTTTAGTCGAAAACACTTACCACATTCAGCACATTTATATGGCTTTTCTCCCGTGTGAATGGTTTGGTGCTGTTGAAGGTTAGAGAGTCGAGTGAAGCATTTACTGCATTCAACACATTTATATGGGCTGTCTCCCGTATGGTGGATCTGATGCTGCTGAAGGTTACGAAGATGTGTGAAACACTTACTACATTCAGCACATTTATATGGTTTGGCTCCTGTGTGAGTGGTCTGATGGCGTTTTAAGTGTGACGTATTTATAAAACATTTATTGCACTCAGCACATTGATATGTTTTTTCACCAGTGTGAATGGCACGATGGTATCGAAGACTACTGCGCTCTGCAAAACACTTATCACAGTCAGTACATTTATATGGTTTCTCTCCTGTGTGAACAGCAAAATGCCTTTGAAGGCTACTGAGATAGGGGAAACATTTACCACATTCAGCACATGTATATGGTTTCTTCACTGTTTGAGCTCCCTGGCTTGGGTCATATTCAGGACTCTTGCCACAGTTATGTCCCGATACAGGCTGTGATACAGCAGTGAGATGAGACTTCTTACGGACTTTCACATGCTGAGCACACTGCTGCAGGTTGTCTTCTGGGTGAGTTAACAGAGCTGTCCCAACTGATGGCTGCTGGATACAACTCACACTGCAGTCTGTGTTTCTGGTACCTAAAAACAGATTATATATTAGTATTTTATTATAACCATGAAATAAGCATGTTAGAAAGTTTCATCACAATGTGCATGCCTTGTTTAGATATTGAAATTTTTTTTATTTCTATAATCAGATGTCATTCTTTTGTTGCTAACATCGCTACTAAGCTACGTCTAAGTGAGTCTAACTCATCACTTATTAGAACTTCCTTACTGTGAGCAAGCATCAGAATGGAGAGACAATAAAATCAGCAAGCAAAGGAGAGTAGTACTGCTGGAACTGAATTCATCCTCAAGTCGTGGTGAGTACCTTCATGAGATGGACCCTGTTTTTTTAACAAAATATAACCAAGACAATACAGATATATAGATTGCATTTTATACCGCATATATCATGGTCAGAAGTAGGTTAAAAGACTAAAAAAAGATGGCTGGGTGCACAAGTCCCAAGATAAAAAAAGTGTGTCCAATCCTGGTATGCACACTGGTACCAGGACTGGAAAAAGATGGCAGTGTAGAATCCTCAATCCCCCCCCCTCCCCCTGTTGAAGAAGGAAATAGTAGTCCACAAAAGCTGAGAGGCCAAAACAGAGCCATAAAGATGATACAATGGACAACTGAGGATAAGAAAGAAATTGTATATCGCTACTATTAAGCAAGAAGCCCAGAATTTCTGGATAAAAGATATTCAAAATGATTAAGAGAGAAATTAGAGGAAAGAAAAAACTGTTAAAAGCTTCAAATGTAAATTTTTATTCATTAATACAACAGAGCCATGAAAAACATTACATAGACAAAGAAATCTTGGGCCATTTAGAAAAAGAAGCAACTCAGGAAGTACAAAAATATAAAGACCAAAACCTAGAGATTTTTGAATGGTATAAAAAAGAAATCTGGATATGGGAAAGAAACATAGATCTGATATGGTACAATATTTATACAAAGGAGAAAGCAAAACAAATCAGTACAAAAACGCAGAACCAAAGATAGACTAGAAATACAAGCAAAGGCATCTAGATATGGAAAATTTCACAATACAAAAAATAAGAAAACAAAGGGGAAAAGAGGATTAGTAATGGAGACGTTAAAGAAATAGAAACTAAAGTAATGGATTATCTGTGAAGTGAATTTAGTATAGAAAATGCAACTCTGGTAATGTCACAACATGATGGAACAAAGAGTCCAGAAATTAAAGCGAAACAAGGGCAACGGGAAGCATATGATCACCTGCCACATGGAGATACTTTGAAGCTTTCACTATGAAACCAGTACAAAAGTTCATCTGGAGTTGCACAGCAAGGGGAGGAGCAGGAAACAGTGGCAAATGATACAGTCAATGTTGTGGAGTGATAGGCCAGTGTGTTCCCATATGAAGAGCAATGGATGAGGCAGGATGCTGATGAAGAGAATGTCACAGGAAGATGTTCTGGAACTTTGCAAAATGCCTGCAGGAAATGGAGAACAAAGAATGTGCCCTCAAGTTTAGAAGAAAATAATCTAAGGGAAGAGTTGCTTGATTTAATAGAAATGGATAGACATATTAAGATCGATGAAAGAAATTGATTACATAGGATATATTACTGTGCAGGTAAATTAATAACAGATAATGTCTTACCACAAAATATAGGCCAATAGGGTAAAGGAAGGGAAGAAATCAAATGCCATCAAGGAAGTATCGAATAGAAAAAAACTAAAGCAATTAAAACAAGAAGTGTCACTGGTAGAAGAGTACAGACGAGGGAACAGATCAACAAAAATACTTAGAAAGATAGACGTGAAAAAAGCAAGGTGCAGTATTACAAATAACCAGTATCTATCATACAGTATTGCAAATAATAAACTAAAGATATCACAGGCAGAAAAAGCTTAAAAGATATGCAGAGACATGTAAAAAAAAATGAAGAAATAGGTACACTTTGGCGACATCTCTATAAAGACGATTTGAAATGTAACAAAGATGCCAAATGGATACAAGAAATAAAAGCTAAGAATTGAACCGGAGAACCTCTTGCTGTGAGGCGACAATGCTACTGCTGCATTACTGTGATGTCCAAAAAACTAAAATCCTAAAAAACTATAGACCAATAACTTGCCTTCTTGCCTTCATATATATATATATATATATATATATATATATATATATATATATATATATATATATATATATATATATATATATATATATACATTATATATATATATATATATATATATATATATATATATATATATATATATATATATATATATATACATATATTAGATTTGATGCTGCTAGAGTTTATAATCATTTAGAAAAAAAACTCAGTCATGGCAATAGAACAAAAGGGTAACAAAAGAAAGTTATATGCAAAATAGGATCATTTATTGTTAAAGTCATAATGGAGGATTGTAAAAAGGGGAATAATCTAAGTATGGCATGGATAGATTACAAAATAAAGCATTTGACAACATCCCACACTCATGAATAAAGAAGTGCTTACAGATGTATAAGACACACCCTACATTGATCAGTTACATTACAGTGATCACAAAACTGTGGCAAACCACTTTGCAGCCAAGCCATGATAGAAGACAATTTACTATCACAGGGATAAAAGTTCAAATGGGGGTATTCCAGTATGACTCTGTCATCACTGCTCTTTTGTCTTGCCTTTAACTCATTAAGCTGTAAAACATGGGAAAAAGGTGAACAAAACTCAGTAAGGAATATTTTAGAAGACTAAAATTAATAGTGGAAACAGCCCTGACATTTGGAACAAAGTCCAAGCTATAAACTCATTTGCTCTATATGTTCTGTCTTACAGGTTTGGGTTGATAGACTAGCTCAAAAGGTATTGGATCAGTGGGACAGGAAACCAGAAAAAATGTTTTATGCTTATCAAATAATATATAAAAATCAGTGTTTACCAAGATTATATATTCCTCATTCTGAAGTAGTTATGGGCCTCTTCAAAACTGATTACATCTATAGATCTGCAATCGTAACACTGAATACATATCTGCTGACTTCACAAGATCCAAACATAGTGAAAGTTTTAAAACATGAAGAGAACATGTCTAAGATGATTTCCATGCATAGTTTTGCAGAAGCATATCAGTGTCCAGCAAAAATGGAAATCAAACAGAAGTAGACAAAAATCATGCAGCAGTTGAATGCATCAATAAAACAAAAGAAAGAATATAAAGAGAAGGATCAGATGAGAAGGCAAAAAAGGTGGAAAAGGCATAAATATAGTTGCAAATATACAGAAAACTCCTGGAACAACATCATGTTGATTAATATATGAAGCAGGAATGGTTCCAGATGGGTGAATTTAAACCAAAAGATGAAAGTTTAATATTGGCAGCTAAGGACAGTGGACTAAATACACGTTTGTTTAAAAAGTCCATTGAACATTTGGAGTAAACAGACAACTGCAGGTTCTCCAAAACAGAACTGTAAACAGTCAATCATCTTGCTGGTTGTGATACACTAATGGCAGAGGGCCTGTATACTGAAAGGCATAATAACGTGGTAAGGCTGTTGCACTAGGCATTGTGCAAACATTATAATATTGAAGTAGCTGAGAAGAATTGCAAACATGAGCCGCAAATCATTATAGAGAATGATAAAGTTTATATCACATGGGATCACCCATTACCAGCAGCTCAAAAAATACACGTGAGAAAATCAAATATAGCAGTCCATGAAAAGAAGACAAAATTAGTACTGAGCATTGAAATGGCTACACCTGTGACTACAGCATCTTATGTAAAGAAAGGGATTCCTATTACAAGAATGAAAGTTCACTACTTCGAACTTGTAATAGGAAGCCTCTCTTCTGCGAAAGCTCACTTTAACGAAAGTGAACTTTTGCTTAAGTGCACTTCACCGAAAACACCGCAGCACATTGAAGGACAAAAAAACAAGCTATGTCCTCCACTATGGTGCGATAGTCACCGACCTTAGGGTTAGGACACGGGTTAGGGTAAGGGGATAGTTAGTAAAGCTATCCCCTTACCCTAACCCATGCCCTAACCCTAAGGTTCGTGACTATTGCACCATAGTGGAAAACATTGCTATGTCCTTCACTGTGCTGCAGTCGTCACGGACCTTAGGGTTAGGGTACGGGTCATGGTAAGGTGATAGCCCTATGGGCTATCCCCTTACTATGACCCATGCCCTAACCCTAAGGTCCATGAGTACTGCATGGAAGTTCAGTACAACACCCACTTGTTGTACTGAACTTCGCGTAAGTGCACTTTCGCTGCAGTGAGCATTCCATGCACTATTTCGAATTAGTGAAAATTCGATCTAGTGTATGGAACCCAAAGAAAGACACAAAGTCATACAATACCAGGTTTTGCAGGCAGAAATGAGGGCAATGTGGAAGATGGATACCCAGAGGGTTCAAACAGTAGAAGGAGGAATGGGTCTCACAAAAAGAATTTACAGTCATATTTCGATATGCCATTGATACATGTAACTCTGTATAAATTGCAGGAGGAGTCATTACTGGGCACACTGCAGGTGCTGCGAAGATCACTTTTGGCTAACAAAGACTGAAACAATGCTCATTTCACTAACTTTAATCATAGTTTGACTTAAGAATGGGGTACCTTCCCAACATAGTATTAGAACCTCAGAAGACTTAGAGAAATCAAACTGTAACTGCTTACTGCAGTCACATATATATTCTCATCAGGCATCCTAAATACCACCCTTAATTATTGTCTTGCAATGTTAGAATACTGCCACATGCACCCCTTCCACCCTTCTGTCCATGTTGCCCACATTCTTGACACCCAATTTTCCATAGTATTTGATCTCTGGTGCTGTTTTACTTCCCTATGGCACTCATACATTCACCTATTTAGTTCTACCTCCTGAGTCACTAGTTGTAGGTAATCTCTTTTAACCAGCATCATAACAATTCCTCTATGTACTCTCCTGCAATCATAAGTTGTATGCAATCTCTTTAACTGATTTTATAACTGATTTTACAACAAAGTGCATCCATGCTCCTATTCTCCCCCAGTCACTAGCTACATGTAACCCTGGCATTTGCTGCTTCGTACACCTTTCTCTACAGCTACCTAGAGGTACAGGTACACAGCTCGATTCCTTCTGTAAGTGATCTTGCTCTAACTAGTATGTTTTTTGCACATTCCATCTATTTGCATTTAAATCTGCTAACCCTTGGGTCACTCATGGTCACATGCTATACAGCTTGGGCCATCACACCCTCAAGCTATCTGTATTTGTCCAAAATAATAAATACCAGCTTTACTTTTCCTGTCATTTAACAAGGCAATAGCAAGTACTTGTTAGACTGTGGTATCACAACTCATGACTGATGGGGTCTCAAAAGAAGAGTGAAGCTCTAATGACCAAACACCGGAGGAGGGAGAATAAGAATCCGGTGTAAGGGTGTGCATGGTACAGATGGACCCTGCATGAGTGGCAGTATCTGTACCGCGCACATCTTCATACTATTTAATCCACTTATAAAATGGGTATTTGCACTTTTTGGAATATTACGCAAAATTGTATTTTTTTTTATAAACCTAAAGTTGTCTATCCACAATGCTTGACTAAATGGTTGTATTTGCCCACAAGTTCCAGATTTTTTACATTCAACAAAAAGATTTTCCCAATCTGCTTTTTATTTTTTGAAATTCTATTTTACATTTTGTATAAAATGTTCTATTAAAGAATTTCAATTTATATATTCTCCAAAATAACAAGGTTGCAGTACATTTAATAGAACATAACATTAGTGCAGCAAAAAATAAATGTAGTAACCAGTCCTCCAATAAACGAACATACACAGCAAAAAGCCAAAGGGGGACCAATGGTAATTATGGACTGTACCTTCTATAGAAATGCAATGAATATCATCCTTACTAATACGATCGTATATACGCCCCTAGATATTCAGCAAGTGAGACAATGAACGCATCGGATCGTTAACGTTTTGAATGCTTACAGCTAGGACAAATAGATATGGGACTGCATAAATATGAGCCTACCATCCCAGTTATACAGGGGCTACCAAAAATTCATAAACATCCATGTACACCACACCAATGAGACCCATAGTAGCGGGAAGGGGATGGTGTACTGAGCCCCTATCCATTTATATAGAACAACATTTCAAACCTATTCTAGCCAGGAGCAGTACTATTTTAAAGGATACCGAGCACTTTCTTAGGGACTTATATGCCCATATACAGAATATACCACCTATACAGAACTACTTAATGTTGGCCATGGATGTAGAATCCCTCTTTACATCTATACCCAATATGAAAGGAGTGGAGTTGCTAGGGCAATATTTGACACAAGATGGCACTTATAATCATTATAAGGTGGACCTTCTGTGTTTCTTGATGGAAATTGTTCTTGAGAACAATATCTTTGAGTAGACTATTTATAGACAAAAGGATGGCATAGCTATGGGCACTTCATGTGCCGATAGCTACGCCAACCTGGTTATGGTCAAATGGGAACAAACCAATATAATTAGACAATCTAGAATGGACAATGTTGTCTTCTACATGAGGTTTGTGGATGACCTCTTCCTTCTTTGGGAGGGGGGTAGGGATGAATTCACTTACTTCCTAGATGCTCTGAATACAAGTACCGACTTCTTAAGATTCTCAGCTAACATCTCAGCAGAGTCCATTGAGTTCTTGGATGTGAGGGTAATGAGAAAGATTACTAATGAATTTACTATTGAAATCTTTAGGAAAAAGTGTTATAGGAACACATTTGTCCATAGACAAAGTATGCATCCTGAACATGTGTTTAAGAATATCATGACAGAGCAGGCATTGAGAACATCGAGGTTAATAGCAGATGACTCTACATTCTTGAACGAATTTGGTGTACTTGAACAAAGATTTTTGGACAGGGGGAAGTTTGAATGGTTACCACCAATACAATTGGGATGAGATGGAGTGAAGGGAAACCATACTTCTCCGTACCTTCACTGCATAGAAAGGAAAGAGCAGCTAAATATAATTATATGAGGGTATCAATAACCTATGCAAGTAACATTAGGTTATTGCAGGATATTTATTCCAGAAACTGGAATATACTTACATCTAATGAGAGAGTGGGATCCATAGTGAGGAAGATTCCTAGTTATACTTATAAAAATAAAAAATCTCTTAAAAGTTTACTATGTTACCCAAAAGATGGGATAGGTCCTGTCATACAGTCCCCCCTTGGTACATTTCCCTGTAATACCTGCAATCTTTGTCATCTTATTGATAGTGGTGCAAGTTTTGAACACCCAGACACTGGTAAAAAAACTGAGTTTTAAAGCTAGTGCTAACTGCAAAACCACTAATCCAGTCTACTTAGCTTATTGTACACTCTGTCAGTCATTCGATATTGGAATGACTACACGAAGACTATGAGACAGGATGAGAGAACATTCCTGTGATATTTCTAGGAAAGGAGAGACTAATGCTTTAGCCAAACATATCATGACATTGGTCACTTTACATACTTTCAAGTTCATGGCTATAGAGGTAGTAGGGAATAGAGGAGGTCCCACTAGAAATACAGTTGAAACTAAAGAACTTGAATGGATAATTAGAATGCGGGCAAACATGGGGAAGGGTCTGAATGATAAAATCTCTATCAGACCCATTTTGGCTAACAGACCATTGGCAAGATAATGTACTTATTGCTGTAACTGTATGGGCATTTTACAAAGTTTTAAAGGAGAGTTTCTGAAAATAATTATTTGTATGCCTTTAAGTGTTATCGCTTTTAATTAATAGTGACTTGTGACTGGATGTTTTTATTTTAAAATGCTGGTAACGATGCATTCTAGTTGTCTGATGAAGCGGCTTTGGCTGTGAAAATGCTCACCTATCTATTTGGAATAAATCTTGGATTTTAAGTGCTGTGATCTGGTGCCTCCTTTGCTTTCTGCTGTGAACATAACATTAGTGTTTTTCTGTTAAAGGAAATTGCATTTTTTCAAACACAGATTTAATATCACTTCCTGCACAAGTTATCTCATTCATGTCCTTTGCTCATTTTGGATACTGGATTCTAAAAATGTCCCAGTGCTCTTAAATCTGTATTCTCTTTTGGCTTGTGCAGTTAGCCAATTTATCTTCTTTTTCTTCTATTATTTCCCAAGTTGTTTTAACATTTACTCTTAGACAATTAAACCAAGTAAGAATGCCTATTCTCACAAATGTAACATTATGTATTCATTTGTTGTTTTGCTCCAAAAACAATCATAGTGAATAACTTTTTAAGTTAATTTGTCTACATTCATAGTTTTAAGTAGTTTTTAGTGTATTTTGTAGATATTTTGAGTTAAGTAGATTAGTTATATTATATTGAAGGTAATTTGACATTAATAACAAAAACTTGAACATTATTCATTTAACTTGGTTATTTTGGATTTTTAACACTGCAGAGCTGCAAATGCATTTTTTCTACTAAGCCTCATATCCACTGTTCAGCCAATGCATAATAATTTTAAAACCAGAAGTGATAGCATCACTTTCTATTTCTAGAGATCAATTATTCCATAGTTTAATATGTTTTGTAAGTTATTCTTGGTTTATTAAGATACCACAAGAAAGTTATCAATATTTGTCCTATTTTCTTTTTTAATCTGATCTTTTGGGGCAATAAAACTGTTAAAATGAATAATATTGTGCAGTGGTCATCAAGGAGGCTGTGAGTTTCCCACTGATGTAAATGTTTGGTAGAAGTATGCAAAAAATCAAAGCTGAAACCATTGAGAACACAGCGGGAACAATTGATTTATTTAATAAATATATCTATAAAAGATGAAAGTTAAGTGTTTTTCTCACTCCAAACTAGGGACTTCATCAAAACTATTATTTAAATGCACAGCATCACTTTTGAAATGTACCTCCATTACTACTCACCAATCAAAATGTTGCAATAATGAAACAAGAACTTGTCTTAAAGGCAGACTTGCATAAAATACATCAAGGTTATTCATTCAACAGACTCCTAAACCAGTAATTGTGTAATCACCAATACACGAGTTAAAATGACAAAACAATTGCACACTATCCAAACCTTCATGTTAAAAAGCTAGTCTAAAATTTATGTGTGAATAAATAGACAAAAAAGTGCACAAGCACATAAATAAATAGACAGGCAAATAAACAAATACTTAAATAAGTAATACACTGGTAAGATTTTAAACTTTAGCTGTCCTAAGTTTCAAAACTGGTAGACTAGAAACAGTTTCATTCACCAAGGAGGGTTGGAAGTGTTCAATCTCAGTTTGTCATAACAGTTCCAGAAACTCCAGTTTTCCCACCCCCCCCTTCCAAAATACAGAATGATTTTTTTTTAAATTATTCTAGATGGAGTGTTTATAAAGGGCATTATCTTTCATATTTTTGATATCATAATAATGATCAGAAATTCTTTTACGTAGGGGTGTCTCAGTTTTACCCATGTAAAATGAAGAACGGGTGAAACATATAGCTAGATAGACTACCCCATTAGTGTGACAATTCCAATATTTAGGTTGACTCTCCACTCCAGTGGGACCCCCACTAAGTGTCTATTTCCTGTTAAAATATATTTATGTTGGGGACAACATCCACAACGTTGTGTTCCCTTGTCTCTTAAGCTGTTCTCCAATAGTTTCTTAATATTACTATCTGTTTTATACACAAATATTGGTCTTTCACCTGTTATTTTTAAAAATGTTTCACTAGCCTTAAAAATAACTCAGTTTTTGTTAATAATTTCACTAAATGTATCAGTTCTTTTATTATACTCTGTAACTATCACTACTTCAAAGGCTTTTTGAAAGGACTCTTTATTAATGTCTTCTTGACTATCTTCTATTCTGTTTAAACCTTTACCTAATAAAGGGCTGAAACTAGTGGATCTCCCATTTAAAATATCCTTATAAATTTTATTAACAATATTTTCAGGGTATCCCCTGTCTTTGAAAATCAAAATCAACTTTGCACTCTCATACATAAATATACTGTCACCAGAAATCATTCTGTTTACCCACACAAATTGCCCTTTCACAATTCCTCTCAACAGTATAAGGATGAAAATTATGGCTAAAAGTGGTTTTACAATAAATAGTAGATTTTAAACCTTTTGCCTGCCTTCAAAATTAAAACATCCAAATAATTTATTTTTTGGAATGATTTGTATAGGTCATTTTTAAAAATATTGTATTATTCAAATATTATACAAATTCTTCTATTTTAACTTCTTATCCAATCCGTGATTAATAATGTATCTTGCAATTTCAATTTCTCCAGAACGATTTCCTTTCTATAATGATGTATTTGTTTACATATGTTTTTACGGGTTGTCGCTGTGCGCAAAATATTTTCCTGTCTTGTACTTTTTTGTTAATATCTGTGTTTTTCTACATCTTTCAAATGAACTCAGTATTAAAAAAATGATAGCACTGTAGATGGTATTATTTGTACATAACTATCTAGTAGCATATCTATGATTATACAACTCCAGCAAGGATGCTGAATTAGTCAACATATAAAAACAAAACCATTTTATTTTGTACTTGTATGTAAATCATATGTTTACCTACTAAAATAGTAAAGTTTAAAAGAAGCGAAGGATGACTAGGAAGAGAGATAGAAAGGGGAAGGCAATGTGAGAGGAGAGCATGAAGAAGAAAGATACAAAGCAATGAATTTATTCTCTGTATACAGAGTTCCCAAACATATTACAATTATATTCCCTTCAAGCAGCGATATTATATTATTTAATGTTCTTGGACTAGATAATTATACCAAAGTTAGAAAGCACTATCTTACTGGTGAAAATGTAGATTAATTTAATTTTTCTGTAAGTGGTTTATAGCACTGAGAAGTAGATAAACACAACAGAGGATTATTTTCCTTAATTATTCCTTAGTTACTATCCACCGCAACTGAACCATTTCATATTTCAAATGATATTCCAGGTGATTTTTGGGAAGACTAATTAGAATTTCATTCTTTCATGCCCTTACTGCATATCATTAAACTACTTCTCGCAAAAAGCCAGATTATCCTCTTCTCCTTGTATTTTTAAAAGCTTACACTGTTCACTACATTTCTCCTCAATCAACCTTCTCCTGAAAAGTGCAACTATACAACAATATTCCAAATATGTATTTGTATTTAACTTTAAGGTGAGATGGTAAAAAGCATTTATATTAATCAGACAATGTTAAATTAAATATGTGCCTGAGCAGTTTTATCGTAAATATTTATTAGGTAATTAGACATGTATAACTGTACAGTTGTCAAGGTACTTGCTATAAATGTAGATCCCAGAGTATCTTTACTGCAAGAGTGAGCACACTTGGGATTTCCTGTCCTGCAGAAGGCTGAGGCCAGCCCATATACCAGAGACTCGCCCCCCTTTCCAAGGCTCAGTGGACACCTTTGCATCCAAAGGCAGGATGTTGGGGTACAAAGGGTCATCAGCTGGCACCATTTCTTCAGCTCTGTCTTGCACACAGATTGTAGTCCCACCCTCTCAAGGGTAGCCAGGTATAGTGTCCCCTGAACTTAACTCAGGGTGGGAGAAAGGTCCTAAACAGTAGAAGAGGGTACCCACTCTCAAACCTAGATGTTGGGAATGAAATAAATGGGAATGGGTGGGATGGAATAAATAATGTAAAAGTAAAGACACACAAACATCTACTGTTATAAGTACCTACACAACTGTACTATGTTCTTCATACTTTAATGTTGCATCAGTCACTCTTGGGATGATTCCCAGACTTAGAGAGATAGGAGAATAGACAAATGGAGGGGTAAGGGAGATGAGAACCTACAAAATTGATGATGCAACCATTAACCTGACCTTAGAAGACAAAGGCGGATTGTAGTTCTTTGCAAAATGTTCTTTGAGAATAGATGTGAGGTTGGTATAAGTAATATACCATCCACCCTGTCACTTTGAGAGTGCCCAAGGGTGGGGAAAAGTGGATCCCCACATTTTCGGGGAGAGGGTCCACTTCCAGAGAGAGTGCCCATGATTCCTCTTTTGCCATGTGGAGGACAATGGAGAAACAGAGCTGTCTGCACCTGGATCACCCTCGTCCATCTCTCCGATTTCCTAAAGTACCCTGTTCATAAGAAGTAGGGGAGAAAATGCACAGAGAAATAGATCTGTCTATGAGAAGGTGAAGGCATTCTTCCCTCAGGCTCCTCTTGAGAAGGACCCTTGAGCAACATTTCTTAAGTTGTCCCTTTAGATCCAAGGGAAAAAAAGGTCTGCTTCTGGCTTACCACACCTGTGTGTCATTTGGTGAAAAATCTCTCTTTTAAGTATCAGTTCATGAGGCACTGCAGTTGACTGGCTTAGAGAATCTGCCAGACAATTTTCTGTTCCTGGTAGCTGTTGGGCCTGGAGGGTCAGTCCAGTCCTTTGTGCAAATTCCCGAAGCTACACAGCCATTCAGCACATGGGGATAGGAGTGAATGTCTTCCTGTTTGTTGATGAACAGCATCACTGTAACACTGTGTGTTCTTTTCAGTTGTGCCCCTGGTTTCTATTTAGTCATCTAAGCCATTACTGTTTTCTGTACTATAATAATTTCTTTTAAGTTGATGCATTTGGTCCTGAAAGCACTGTTTCAGATGCCCTGCATAGTTATTTTGCCTGAATGTGTGCTAGAGACGGGTCTGAGGTGTCATGGTAAGGATCAGAAGGGAACTCCCTGATTGGTCTGGCATGCTTGACTCTACCTGACACAGAGTAAAAGTTGAATTGGAGCTTGTAAGGAGTGCAGGTGCTGGCAGCAGGTGTTCTTGAGGTACCACTTTTTTAATATTCATTGCAGCCTGGTTAAAGTATCATTAGAATGCATGAAGCCATGGCACCCAAAGCCCTGAGGAATTTCCTAGTAGATACCGAGTCTTTTCCAGGATGCCAAATAAGTACTGGGACAGGAACAGGACTTTGTCTATGGAAGACATTCCTTCTAGTCCCTGGAATCCATTTCAGCACCCAAGAAAATCAGTTTGGTGAAGGGTTGGAGATTGATTTGTTATAGACTGAAACTGAACCCTATGATTGAGAAGCACTCCATGGACAATTGGAGGGATGCCTTCAGTTCGCCCTAGGGAAGCTGCCCGAATGTGGCAATTGTTCAAACATGAGCAAATATGGGCACTCTTTTTCCTGTACTGGGCTACTACTACACCCTGGCATCTGAGGATGGTTGTGGAAGTAGTGGTCAAGCAAAAAAGCAAGGCAAAAAATTGATAGTGAGAACTTCCTGCTTTGAAGCGAAGGAAATGCCCGTGGACTTCCACTATGGGGATGTGGAGATAGGCATCCTTCAGGTCTAATGTGACCAAGAGAGCTTAGGGGGAAAAAGCAAAGGCAGCAGTTTTTAAAGCATTATTATTTTAAATTTGGACAATGAGAAACTTGTTTGATTCTGAGAGATCTAAAATGGGCCTCTAGGATCTTTCCTTTTGAGTTCCAGTAACAACCTCAAGTAGGGCCCTAACCCTTTGTCTTTTTGCTGAACTGATTCTAAAGTCCTTGACCCAGAAGCTCCCAAACTTCAGCCTGTGTTTCAAATTGCTGGTCTTATGGAGTGGGGGTAATGCTTGAGAATTTTGGTGTGTTCGGAAAGCGTATTCTGTAACCTGAATTCACTAGATTTGGAATGTATCTGTCCTGAGTGACATTGTGCCAGTTGTGGCAGAAAAGAACAGTCTGCCCCTCAGCTATATTGGAAGCGGTAAAGGGGAAGGCAGGATTGAGGTGGGAGTTTCTTGGGAGACAGGGAGGTGCTGTCTTCAGTCGAAGTTACTTCCAGCAGAGTTCCTGGGGCTGGGACCCACCAGCCCTTGTCTTGTGGTCGACTTACCACTTCCTTGGGAATTTCCCCTTTTTGGTCTTTCTCTTTTTGCCTTTGGTTTGAGAGGCTGAAAAGGACCATGTTTTAGTTGGGTAATTTCCACTGAAGCTAGGTGGGGGGACCTGCAGAAATTCCTTGACTGTCTGCATGGTCTTCAGCTTTTGCTCCAGCTTTGTAAACACACTTTAGATTTGGAGTCCAAATAAGAAATCTTTACCTAAAGGGGCAGCAAGGATTTCCACCTCAACATGCTCCAGCAAAGGCTTTTTTCTTAGCAAGGCATGTCTCTTAGCAATGGTCCTCATGGCAGCTGCCCTGTTCGACACTTCCAGTGCAATAAAGCTACATTTAAATGAGTCCCTTATAACCTGGGACTGTTGTTGCACAGATCCAGCAAATCATTCTAAACAGCATCTTTCATTACTTCTATATTTTGTTTCATCTGCTCCTTGAGGGTCTATCTTGGTATTTGATCAAACTGAAGCCTTTTTTGTTCTATCAAGACCTCTGCTCTCCTTATCATTTGTCAAGGGATTATTGGAAGTGTGGTCTTTGGTTCCATTGAAGTCTTAGGAACCACATCAGGATCCACCACTGGATTCCTTTAATAGTGCTGGCAGGCCAGCACTATGTGACCAAGGCAGTCACTTAAGGTCCACTGGCTGGGATGGGCCACTGATGGCTAGGGGGTGCTGCCACAACATTTACTTTTTAATTAGAAAGTAAAACAAAAAAAATACGTCTTTAAGGGTGTTCTTCTCTAAGAAAACCCTTACATCCCTGCGTGCATGCATCAATGCATTCACATCTACTATTTGTTATTCCACACGCGGAATTTAAACCTAACTACCCTGCTGTACAGATCTGCAGCATAACACATTCCAGGTAGTGTGTGTGTGTGTGTGTGTGTGTGTGTGTGTGTGTGTGTGTGTGTGTGTGTGTGTGTGTGTGTGTGTGTGTGTGTGTGTGTGTGTGTGTGTAATGCCCTATTTAAGAATGCCAGGTTAGTTGATTTAACCAGGTTCTAACCCTGTACTTTGGCTAAAGGAGACAAGATCCTGAATCCTCTGCACCAGATTCCTAGCACAAGAAATCTGAACAAAGTCTTAAATAATGGGACACAAACACCCAGAAATAGAGACATATTTTAAATATTGCTCTTATAAACTTAGAATGTGGTTAGAATAAAAGCTTTTTTTTATTAGCTTGCATTTTCTGAATGATATGAAGTCCGAAACTGAAATGTAGGTCATTATTTAGTGACTTCAATCCTCTGTAGTTTGCAAAAACACAGATATTAAGAATAGCAGACCAAAAAATAAGACACAAAATCTGGGCATTCTGCAGAAATCTGGACAGTTGAGTGGTATGATTTATACTAACTACAAGGCTGGGTGTCGGGCTGGCACCTCTGCACCGTAAAAACCTACTGCCAATCATTAGCAAAATGGAGTTCCGTTGTGGCGACCCCTAACTGGGAAAAGCCAAAAGAAGAACAACAACCTCAGTGCATTTTCTAGGAATTGTGAGTTTTTCAGTGGATTTTCAATGTACAACTGAACTGTTTACCAAATGGTCATCACCGTGCTATTGAATGTAAAAGCAGTGTTAGTAGCACAACAGGCGGCATACCTGCTTTTGATGCAGAAGGCTGTGGGTTCTCGTTCCACACTATGTAGATGGATGGCTGATACCATGTTGGAGTTTAAGTAAGGTGGAAGTGCTGCAGTTCTGAGTTTGTCCTCCTTTGGATGAGATGCCTAGTAATTATGAACATGTTATTACTTTGCCATCCATTCCCTACTTCAATACTACCTTTTTAAATGTAACATAAGCACTTTACTTTTAAAGGGCAGCAGGCACTGAATTTGTATACAAAACACTTAAAGTTGTTTGCAGGCACCAACCTCATCGGGTCTATATTTTATCAGCAAATGCTTAAAAAAGCGAATGCTGATTCATCGACCCTATTTGAGTGAACAATGAGAATCCCGAACACCAGGAAAAAAAATCGCTGGGCCGGTTTTGGGAGTTTGCCATTTTCTCCACTGTGGTGCAATCTCGGAGTTGGTATATTTAAGTAGGGGGGGTGTGGGGGGAAAGCCCCCCACATTAAATATTGTTTTAATTTTTTTTTTATTTTATTGTGGAACAGTGATTTTTTTTTCCCTGGGAAAAAAATTGCTGTTTCGAGTTATCGGGATTGTGAGATTTCAGTGAACTAGGGTCGATGAATTAGCGTTCGCTTTTTTAAGCGTTCGCTGATTCAATATAGACCCACCTCATCATTAGTTACAGATCTTTTTTAATGCGGAATTATTCAGGTGACTTTTACTTCTGCAGAGATTGTGCATTAGTGACTAATATTGGTGGATTGCAATGACAGAAATTTGAGTGACCATTTATGGTTGAAATGTTCTGAAACGAGCAGTTTTGTCATTATTGATTCATACATTTTGTTTCATTGCTTACTGGAAAAATGTTCAAAACTACAAATTTAAAACACACTCTAACAAGTGTTGCTGTGTTCTATAAGGAATATAATTTAATACAATCAGAACACATGCATGTAGGCATGCATGGTCTTAAAATGTGTGCAAGGGGCCTATGAATTGAAAACAACCCAACTTAATCCACCACTGCATGTTCTTTGACTGTGGGCTTTGATGACGTTTCAATGAATGCTAGCTTCAAAGGCGGAGACATATACTGTTAAGGCTAAGTCTGTTTTCATTGGGAGACTGTGTTATATTTTTTTCATTGTGAGACTATATGGTTTTGTTTAGCAAATGTCTATCTGTGTTTATGCTATAACATTTGAAATAAAAATTTTAAATTAAATCCAAATGTCTGTAATCATTCTAGAACTAAAGAAGAAAATAGTTTGCACATCAACAGGTTTGAACAGTATTTGTGGTAACTGAGGAGAAATAACCAAGTAATGGGACACTGCACGGTGGGGAAAATGCTGTGGGGGTGCTGTTGTATGCGTGTGTGGGGGCTACTGTGTATATGTGGGGGACCCAGTCCATTACTCTGCCTAGGACCCCATTTAACTATGATCCAGCTATGATGATAGGACATAGGCAAGCACTTTATAAAACTGAGCTGGTTTCCTAGGGGTAAACGGTTGGGAGTCAAGCTGCAAGGATGTGTCTTAAATCACTGAAGGAATGGAAACAGTTCCGGGCTCAGGAAGGCCAAGAAAATGTCAGTCTTTTCTTGGACTGGTGATACTCCTAAATGTCTTAACTGAAAGACTCATTTTATGAAGTCTCTCTCTGAAGGAAAGATCTTCAGGCGTTGAGGGTGAGGGCAAGCGTGTCCTGTAACTCAGAGTTGGCATCTGAAACTGTAGAAAGTTGGCCAACATGTGCCAGCTGGGCCTCATCAGAGTCATAGAAATCTGGAGAATCCTGTGTGTGTGATGCAGGGGTATTTCTTTTTTCTTACTACAGGAGAGATTCTTGGGTAAGGGTACTGTTTTGGCTGGACACATGAATTCCATGAGATCCTCAGCAAGCTTGAATAAATCCTGTGGGTAGGCCTGTGAATTATGGCACAAGTTAAGGACAGGTTTCTTAGACTTCTGCAGCTTGGGCCTAAAATTGTGTGCGCCATCAGGTAGCTAGGCCACAGATACAGGGGACTCCAACCCCCCACCAGTAACGAGGGTTCAGCAGGTGTAAAAATCTGGTGACTGATCAGCAACTCCAGACTCAACTAATGGTTGGATGTACACAGCCAGAGCGGATGTCAAATAGCACAGTAGACATGGCAGCTACCAAAATGGTCTTTCCAGAGTGCTCAGCAGTGTGTGAGGTGATTGGAGGGGGCCATTGAAAGAGCTTCACTTCCTTTTGACTATGTTGAGCTTCAGAAAGCTATCAGAGACAGAAAGGGCGTCATCCAATCATTTAGCGTTCTTGTCTCTGGGATGCTTCTACTTCCTATTATGTGGGAGATCGACTGAGGTACCAGCAAATTCCATACCAGGCGCAGGACACTGATGTTTCCTTGTTGTGCTCTATAAACTTTTGCCAAATCTCTACGCTTAATCATGCAACTATTAAAATAAGCATACTGGGGACAACTGGGCATGCTGTGTTTCAGACTCTGGCAGAACAACTAAACAGAATGGAAATTTGCATAGAGGATTAGTTTTCCACACACAAAACAAACTTTACAAAATGTGCATGACATCCACTAGACTTCAATTTACATAACAAATTTTTCAGACCCAATGACAGACTGAAATATTGAGATGCTGATGCTCTGGACTCAAACAGCACGAAAGAGCTGAAGAAATGGTGTCAGTTTATGACCCTTTGCACTACAATATCCTGAAGCTGGGGCATCTGCTGGGTATACAGGAAGGAAAATGTCTCTGGTATTTTGGGCCAGCCTCAGGATTCTGTGTGGCAGGAAATCCCATGAGAAGTATGAGGAATATTCATTAGTTCTTGTATGTTCATAGGTTCATAGGTTCATACTAGGCTATCTGCCCGAGGGCATTTATAAGCCTAGCCCATAGTTTTGTGGCTTACGCCACCCCTTTAGTTTGGAGAAACTATGCCCATTATTTTGCTGTGCCTCTGTCGAGCAGTGACACTGAGGTAACCCCTGGGGTGTATCTGCGATCTCCCATCCATTGGTCAAGATTCCTCTTGAACAAGGCCAGCGAGGTGCTCTGCCTCACATAAACCGGGATTTTGTTCCACAGCATAGGGAGTATGTATGAACTTCAGCTGTTTTATATATACTTCAATAAGAGCAGTTAGTGCATAAGCAACATCTCTGATTTCTTTGTTCATATCAAGAACTACTCAGATTTTCAAAGTATATATGGAGTTTGTCAAAAAGCAGGAACACAAGATAGGAATGATATATAGTGCAGCTTACAATGGAAAACATTCTCTTCACAGCTGCTCTGTCTGTCCATGACGTGAAATGTATTTTTTTCCTGAAGATTTTTTGCTCCTCAGAATGTAATTCTTGCTTTGGCATTCCAATTAATGTCCTAATTGATTTTTTGAGAAACAATTAAATATCACAATTCCTGAAGTATAAAATTGCAGTCAGAAACACAGTAAATACATATTTGCTTGATATATTCACCAATCAATTACGCATTCATGAATATACTTTCCAAGATATTTATGCAAGGTGTGAGATTATGTAAAGCCATCCTAATCCTAATCTGTCATTTATTCTATTTTACATAAATATGTATTATATATCAAATTATTAGATCAAATTTAAAGCTAGCGGTCATCAATTTACATATAAATGATTTTCAACATATTATACAGTATATCAATGTATTGCAATGGCTTTCCTCATTATATGAAAACAATGATTTTGAATTATTTTACCTTTCAGTGTTTAACTTCCAAAAATACTTTTAACAACTAATTTGTTAGATTTCAAACATGACTTTACAGTCTTTTACCATGTGTTGTTTCATTGCTTATCTTATAGACTTAACAGTCTGTGTTCTTCACAGTTTTTCTTTACGTGTAGGAATGTCGGTACTTTTTTGTGCTCTGATACCGCTACAGCCCAGTTTTTCTTAGCAGATTTCTATTAAGCGATTTCAATGTCTTGATTTCTAGAATGAAGTTATGGTGTTGGACAAAGCCGTCTGTCTCTTCTACTGGACTGATATTTTAGCATCCATTGTCAAATGTGGTTTTATTTTTGCTGGAAAAATGAGTTCAGTTTTTTACAATATTTTTTCTGAAAGTTTTCACCAAAGGGTAAGTACCTTTCCCGTCTCCACTCAACACTGAATAGTCATTACAAAACGTCACAGTATTTATACTGTGCTTTATGGGGGTACTGATCCATGCATAACAATACCAGTTCCTTGTACAAATATGACACAAGTTTAACAATAAGAGATCTTGGTGTTTTGCTTAGTTTGTTAGTTAAAACTGTTCTTGAAGTTCACCAAGTCCTCTCAATGCCAAAAGACAGGGTTTCATTCAATTTTCGTCTTATAGAAATCCGCATCATCAGGAAGTCTGACATATCATTTCCACTGAGATTCTTTTGAACACCAGATATTCTGATAATATTTTCTCTTTCTATTTCCATCTTCTCGGTTTGCCATTTATTTGGTTTTAATGACATTTTGTTTAACGCTCCTCTTCCCGAACACATCCATTTCAGACAGTTTAGCGTATTTTCTATTTTTTATACATTGTGCCATGTGGAGATATTACTGTGCTTAAAAGTTCATTTTGTTTAATATACATCTCATAGGTTCATACTAGGCTATCTGCCCTAGGGCATTTATAAGCCTAGCCAGAGTGTGTTTGGCTTTCGCCACCCATTTTAAATTAATTTTGCTATGCCCTTTTTCGAGGTTAGTATACTGTGCCTCTGTCTAACAGTGACACAGAAGTGATACCGGGGGTAAACCTACGATCTCCCATCCACTCATCAAGATTCCTCTTGAAGAGAGTCAATGAGGGACTCTGCCTAACCTGGACTGGGATTTTATTCCAGAGTGAAGGGAGCCTCTGGGTTATGAGTCTGTCCCTCCAGCATGTCCTATTTATTTCAGTGCTGAGGTTCAAGTCTCTCGAGTGCATAGCTCGATGGGATTTGGATTTTCTGAGGTGCAGCATGTCCATTAATTCCGGGATGGACATGGCTTTATACATGAGGCACAGATCGCCTTTGAGCAGGCGGTATGCCGCTGAGTAGAGCTGGAGTTTCTTTAACCAGGCAGCATATGGCATCTGTTTGAGCCCTATGATCCTCTTGGTGAGGCACTTTTGGGGTCTTTCCAGTTGCTGCAGGTGTCTGGTAAGGTACATCCCAAAAGGGGCATTGTACTCAATTATGGGCCTGATGAGGGATGAGTAAAGAGGCACAATGACCTCCCCTGATCTAGATGTGAATCCCTTCATGATTAGGTGGGCTACATAAAATGTTTTTCTAACCACTTTGACCATGTGGTTGTCAAATGAGAGACTGCTATCAACTTGGGTCCCCAGGTCCCTAATTACTTCTTCTGTACTTAATGGATTACCACCTATGTGGTAATTTGTGGGCACTTTGTTTTTGCCAAAGGGGATGACTATACACTTTTTGGCATTTAGCTTGAGGCCATGGCACTGGCACCAGTTGTCTGTTTCTATGAGGTCCTTTTGGAGGATGCTTGTGTCGGCTGGAGAGTCGATTATGGCGCCCAGTTTGCAGTCATCTGCGAACTTATACCGAACAAGAGAGGTCCCAGGACTGAGCCTTGTGGGATGCCACTTGTAACTGGTTTGGAGTCTGACATGGCTCCAGCAAGTCTAACCATGTGGGTTCTGTCCTTGAGCCAGTTTGCAACCCATCTAGTGACATAGGGGTTTATATTTAAGCTGGTGATCTTATCTATAACGCCCGAGTGGGGTATTGTATCGAAGGCTTTTCCGAGGTCCAGGTAGGCTGTGTTGACCACCTTCCCCTTGTCAATGGCTTTGGTGACTGTTTCAAAGAAATCAAACAGGTTTAAGAGGCAGGATCTGCCCTTAACAAAGCCGAACTGGGTAGGATCCAGTGTCTGTAGGTCCCCAATATCTTTATTTATGAGGTCCATGATGATCCTTTCCATAGCTTTGCAGACCAAGCTAGTCAGGCTTATGGGGCGATAGTCTCCAGGATCCATTGAGGCACCACCTTTGTGGAGAGGGACCACTGTTGCTGTACGCCACTCTTTGGGTACATATCTTGTAGTAAGGCTGAGATTGAACAGTAGTTTTATGTTTGGGTTTAGCTCTTCTTGGAGGACGCAGCCCGGGACACCGTCTGGTCCCATTTTTGCTGTGTTTTTTTGCTTTGAAGAGGGCAGCTCTTACCTGAGCATCTGAGATGTCAGGGGGGCAGCACTCTGCTGGGATAAATATTTGCCCTTTTGGTGGGGAGGGGGTGGGAGATGTTTGCGCTGAACCTGTCAGCTAGGAAGTTGGCAAAGTCTGTGGGTTTGGTGTATTTTTTGTCATTTTGGACTAATTCTGAGCATATCTGGGAATTCCCACCCAGGTTCCTAACATAACTAAAGAAAGCCTTGTGATTATCCTTAGTGTCCTGTGCAATTTTTCTCTCGAAGCTGGCCTTAGACGATTTTATGAGTGACCGTAGTTTTTTGCTAATACTGATCAGAGATGCCTTCCCTTTTTGGGATTTTGCTCTATCATGTAGTAGATTCCTCCTTCTATTGTATAGTTTGCTTATGGCTGGGGTCCACCAGACAGGACGTCTGCCTTTGGAGGATTAGGTCTTGGTTTTATTTGGGATTGCATGATCCATGCATTCCTGAAGGTGTTCATAGAATGCGTTTATAAAGGATTCTGCAGTCTGGGCCATATTTTTCACAGGCCCAGGGGCTTTGAAGGATTCCACCTCGGTTTTGAGGAGTGTGAAATTTGCTTTAGAGAAGTTTTTCATTGTGGTTTTCAGGGCAGGGGGTGGAGTCGGGATGTGAATATTCAGTGAGATTAGTTTATGGTCTGATATTACCAGTGAGGGATACACTTCTGGTCTGGAGCATAGAGTCCCCATGTTGGTGATGATCAGGTCCAGTATGTTTTCCCCTCTTGTGAGAGTGGTAACAAGTTGTCCCATAGCATTTGAGTTTATAAATTCTAGGAACCTTTGAGCTAGGGTGTTGGAGCTAGAGTAATGCTCCCAGTCTATGTTTGGGTAGTTGAAGTCGCCCAGTATAATGGTGTTTGGAGAGACCTTCATATTTTCCAGTGTTCTCAGGAAGGCCGAGTGGGGTTCCTGGGTTTGGGAGGGTGGTCTGTAACTGGAAGGCAGTTTTATCCACTGTTAGTTGCACATGGATAGTCTCTGATGCTTCATGCTGTGCCACCAACCTGGAGGTGTGGGTATCTTTGACGAATATTGATACTCCCCCTCCTTTTGTAGTATGGTCCAAGTTTTGGGGCCGAAAAGCATGGTATGAGGTATAACTTGGTAGTGCTGGAGTGCTCTCAGGAGCCTTGAACCAGGTTTCTGTTACTGCACAGATATCGATGTTCTCCATGCTAAGGAGAGTTTTGAGTGCATGCATCTTGAGGTTTAGACTTCTGGCATTGAGTAGCATTACTCTTAGTTTCTTATCCCTTGTGATACCTATGGAGGTGGGTTTGTCTTTTGAGCCTTGTCTAAAAAAGGCACTATGAAGGGTAGCAAGAGCCTTTGCCAATATCTGAAAGCCCAGGGGTGACAGCTGCAAGCCGTCCCTAGCGAAGCATCGTGGCTTGTCGAGCATGTCATCCCAAGCTGACAGGCATTGGATCCCCTTTGATTGACACCAATACTTAAGCCAATTGTTGAAATTGATCATCTTGTCTTCATACTGTGGCATCATTCTTGGTGAGGGTAAGATGCTACTCAAGGTCAGGGTCATACCGGCCTGGGCTACATGCTCAGAGAGCTCCTCTATGTCTCTTTTCATGTAGTCCAGGGAGGTACATCTCAGGTCATTCACACCAGCATGGACAATGACTGAGTCATATTTGTACTTGCCTTGGAGTGACCTGAGTGCTTGTGTTATGTGGCAGATCCTAGCCGAAGGCAGCTCACCGTGACCTTCTCCTTGTTCAGCCTGGTGAGCAGGACGTCAGTGTGCCTGATGATAGAGTCACCTATTACAAGTGTATCAGGTGTGTTGTTTAGCCTTAAGGGCTGTGACTGTTCGGCACACTGGCTTTGTGAGCTATGTGTTGCACGAGTTTTGTTTTGGGGTAGCGGTTGCTTGGGTGTCTGCTTTGGAGGTCTCTGCTGCTTAGGCAGATTTTTATTTAGAGCCTCCGAGTATGTTTTTGTGTGTTTATGTGTTTGGTTTGCTGTCGTGGTAGGTCTATGTGAGATTGGAATTGTAGTGAGTGTGGTTTCCTTCTCCTCCTGACTGGTTTCGCCAGTACTGAGTTGAGAGAGCTTAGCCTCCAGTATGGTTATATGGTTGCATCTCTCACATGTGTTGGAATTTGTTGGGAGGAGGAGAGGGTTGTCTGTGTACATGAGGCAGTTGTAACATTGCCTCAAGATTCACAGATTCACCAGCTGGACCGGAGAGGAGATTGACAACTGACCTTTGGACATGCTAAAATAGTATTGGGAATTCCTTTATAAATGAAAAAAAAAGGGCAAATGGGGAACAAGGTACTCAAGGGGAGTTTGTGAGGGTGTAGTGCTTTTAATATTTTAGTGCCGACTTATATAATTGCTTTAGTGAGCAAGTGCCAGGTAACTTAAATGCAATGTGTTTCAGGCAACTTAAATGCAAAAATGACAAACAGTAACTTTCTTTCAAGTGAAACAAGGAAATAAGTACAGTAAGCAATGCAGATATCACTAGGGATCCACAGAAGCACTGAAAAGCTGCGTTTTAGGTGGAATTAGCGTTTCAGGGAAATAACAAGCAAACAAACAAGCAGCATACAAATAAAGCTAGATTCAGCAGGCCTGGATATAGTCTATGCTACAGCAAACAAGGTGTACCAATTTCAGTAAGAAACAGTTCAAATATGCAGGCACTATAAGCCTTTAACCAGAAATTCCCAGCTCAGAAGGGCAGAGTCCAGCCTCTCCTCCCACAAGAGTGCAGACCGCGATCCTTCTTAATGTAAAATAACTGGCCTGAAGCCCAAGTGCTTAAACCAGAATTAATACACTTTTAGAATAACAGACACTGAGCCCTCAATCAGCAGTTCACAACTTAGAAGGATGTAAGCTATCTGTCCTGCCACCACAGTGCAGGCCACAAACCTTCCTAATGTAAAACAACTGGTCTGAAGCCCAAGTGCTTAATCCAAAAGACTTAGAATGATAGCTACACTCTGCTGCAGATTGTTCACTTTGTTTTACAATAATTACATTTTCATTGCTAGTTCTTTCTCAAATGCAAGCAATTGTTGTACATCTTTTAAGGCAGATTCCTGAGGAGGCAGTTTTCTCAGTACACAAAACTCACAGAAATGTTGCTTCTTGAAATTATTTTGCTTTAATAAAAAAACTCTGTTCAGTCAGGATACAATGCTTTATCACCTTCTAGACACAATCATTTTCTAGACTTATTCAGCTCCTGTTTTACTTAAATTTTTCCTGTCATCACAAACAATTTTCTGAAGAGCTTCTCCATAGTGCTGTTACTGCATCACCATATTGGCCACATTCCCTCAGTAAGTTTAAAATCTGAGCTCAAGATTTTAAAGGTCGGTAGACTTATGGGCATATGTTGCAAATAATGTTGTCAATTTTAAGTCACTGATTAGTGTGCAAGGCATTGACATTTTAGCTCTGTAGAATTTTGGTGCACTGTTTTCATGTTAGTCACTTTAACCTACCTACCTACAGTGCATCACTGTATCTACTGCGGTGGTGGTGCTGCGGTAGCGTTGTCGCCTCATAGCAAGACGTTGTCCAGTTCGATTCTCAGCTAGAACGTCTTCTGTGTGGAGGCATACGTGAATGGGGCATGCCTTCGTTGAAGGATGTGCATCAGGGCTGATAACCCGGTACGTAAAAATCAACTACCAATCATTAGTGGACCGGAGTTCCGCTGTGGTGACCCCTAACTGGGAAAAGCCGAAAGACACATACATACCTACAGTGCATCACTGTACAATTTCATTTAGAAACAGTGTTTAACAGTCACATCCACAAAAGAAAAACTCACATTCCTGATCTGACTTGCCCATATTCAATGTTATAGTCCAAGAGAAAATGATCCATAGAGTGTGTGCTGACAATTCAGGATGAAACTGTCAAATTTTGGTAGAGCTGTATGTCTTTGTTTAAGACAATCTTAAAACTTCACCTACTTCCTTCTTAATTGACTTTGCAGGACAACACAGAGAACATGCTATAACTACTTCCTTCTTAATTGACTTTGCAGGACAACACAGAGAACATGCTATAACTAAGTTCAAAATGTCTGTTTTTGGCAAAGTTATAGGTGTTTATTTAAAATATCATAGAAAAACACATTCTTGTGTTTTATTGGCTTTCCAGCACAGCTCTCAGGTTAACAATTTCTGAACTTTCCTCTTTTTTGATCATCATGAATATAGTTTCTGCTTATTTGTCAAAAATATAAAGAAGCGGATTGCACAGGTTTCTTCCATTGCAGATCAAAGTTAGTAGTGATAAAAAAAAAAATGGTTATAATTTCAAAGACTATGAGGGGAAGCAGAATTTCTAACTAAATGTGATGTCTGGATGGCATATCTAGAGTTCTCCCAAGCATGGCATATTTTTAATGGTAGCTAGCAATCTGATTGTTTTATAAAATGAGCAAGTCAAACTGACCAAACTAATTTACACTCTCACCAAGCATTACTGCCATTACACAACAATCAAGGTGTTCTGAATTTTATTATTATTATTAAAAAAGTATAAAACTGATGAAGATTTAATCCATTTGACCTTTGTACTGCTCAGATTGTACATGTACCAGCTCATGTAACACTGGTAAAACATTGCATTACATCTACATTTTAATTAAGAAACAGGTCAAGAAAAGATTAAAAAAAATTAGACAAAAAAAAAAGAAAAGAATTAGACAAATGTGTAAACTGAACTTACTGATTATAAGAAAGGTGTTGTTTTATAGTCCTAGTACAGTAAGAAGACTACTAGAAGAGTTCACACTTTAGGAACTTATGAAACTGAACTGCGCTATGAAACTGTTTGATAAACAAGTGAGGAATCAGAAGAAAAAGGTGATTTATACATTAAATAGATTTTGTTTTGGGGTTCAGCTCCAGCAATTAGAATGCTTACCAAAGTTTAGCTCATATTACTGCTGTAGCATTTTTGGAGGTGCTTAGACCTCACAGCTATATCTGTGAAACATTCCTATTTTTCAGTCCTGACTTATCCTTGTACATGATGCACCTATTTTTGGAACCATATCCCTATTTTCAGGCTTAATTTACCCACATCACACAATTTTCTCAATACCGGTCATCACACATGAATTTTGAAACTGTCTAGTAAAAAGAGAACCACGCTACATGATGAAAATACTGGTGACACCAATAATTTAAAGAAAGAAGCCATACATATTAATTCTTTCAGAAGCAAATGATCTCTTCTAGTAGAGTTTTCCAATACTGTTTATTAAAATCTATAGATTTTACACACTCTCTCTGATAATGTGCTTATATGTTTTCCATCATTTTTTTGTCATACAATGTTTTTATAGATGTGTTTCTGAGTAGTATCCCGCATTCTTACTGGAAGTGGGAACAGTTGTGTTATTTGATATTCAAATTTATGCTAATTAGATGCTCAGATTTTTGGTTTGATGTACCTACTTTTCAAGGCCTTTTGTACCTGTTTTCAGTGCCAGAAAATTGAAAGGTATGTTAAGTGCTTAATGAAGTGAAGAATATGGACATTTTTTTTCTTGCTAAACAGCCGTGATTTTATATTTTTCATGCCTTCAGTTCAGTCTTTTTTTTTAAGAGTTAAAAATGTATAATTTTGAAGATAGGTTAATGCTTATTAAAATGAGTTGAGTATGGTGGTTTTAGGTTCCCAGATTTAGAATCTTATTCTATTGCTGTAAGTTTTAACTCTATTATACTCAGGTTAGACTTAACCTACACTTGTCGATGGAAAACCATCCAGGAGCAGATTTTACTAAATTCTTATAATTTTATTAAACATGATACACTAGAAATATGCAATAATCCTTTCATCTAGTTAATAAAATTTACCTTAGAAGTAAATTAATTTCAGTCTTTAGATTCTGCAAATATGAAATCACTTCATATGTTTTTAAAACTCCATTAATAAACTTGGAGCTACAATATATAACATTAAGTATCCTGTTTTTTGTTTATTTTGTTCTTTATTTCTTTGTTGTTTAGTTGGTGGCTTTGCAGTTGCCCGCCCCTAGTGTAACTTTGATCTGGGACCCTCCTCCCAGCCCGCCCCTAGTGTAACTTTGATCTGGGACCCTCCTCCCAGTCTAGTGTCATTACCAAATTCTATCCAGTACAGGGAGAGCATTTGAGAAGGCCAATCAGCTTAGTTTCTGCTACTCCTTTCTCTCAAAAAAAAAAAAAAAAAAAAAAAAAAAAATTATCTGCTTTTACTGTATTTGTGTTTTTTCCTACTTTATTTTGCTTTTGCGTCATCTTAAAAGTACTCAATTGTATTTATTACTGCTTGGTGTAACTCATTGTAAGCCTTTTAGTTTAAGCACCTGGGCTTCAGACCAGTTTTACATTAGGCAGGTTTGTGGTCTGCACTGTAGTGGCAGAACAGGTAGCTTACATCCTTCTAAGTTGGGAACTGCTGATTGAGGGCTCAGTGTCTGTTATTCTAAAAGTGTATTAATTCTGGTTTAAGCACTTGGGCTTGAGGCCAGTTATTTTACATTAAGAGGGTTCGTGTTCTGCACTCTTGTGGGAGGAGAGGCTGGACTCTGTCCTTCTGAGCTGGGAATTTCTGGTTAAAGCTTATAGTGCCTGCATATTTGAACTGCTTCTTACTGAAATTGGTACACCTCGTTTGCTGTAACATAGACTAGATCCAGGCCTGCTGAATCTAGCTTTGTTTGTATAACTTGAGCACTTATCCAGGCATTCTTTAAAGTATTCGTTTTATTTATTACTGCTGGTAGTAACTTGATTAAAGTGTAGATATCATTTCTAAGTCTTTTGGATTAAGCACTTGGGCTTCAGACCAGTTGTTTTACATTAGGAAGGTTTGTGGCCTGCACTGTGGTGGCAGGACAGGTAGCTTACATCCTTCTAAGTTGGGAACTGCTGATTGAGAGCTCAGTGTCTGTTATTCTAAAAGTGTATTAGTTCTGGTTTAAGCACTTGGGCTTCAGGCCAGTTATTTTACGTTAAGAAGGACTGCGGTCTGCACTCTTGTGGGAGGAGAGGCTGGACTCTGCCCTTCTGAGCAGGGAATTTCTGGTTAGAGGCTTATAGTGCCTGCATATTCTAACTGTTTCTTACTGAAATTGGTACACCTTGTTTGCTGTAGCATAGACTAGATCCAGGCCTGCTGAATCTAGCTTTATTTGTATGCTTGTTTGATTATTTCCCTGAAACGCTAATTCCACCTAAAACACGGCCTTTTAGCACTTCTGTGGATCCCTAGTGATATCTGCATTACTGTACTTATTTCCTTGTTTCACTTGAAAGAAAGTAACTGTTTGTCGTTTTTGCATTTAAGTTACCTGTAACACATTGCATTTAAGTTACCTGGCACTTGCTCATTAAAGCAATTATATAAGTCAGCTCTAAAAAATTAAAAGCACTACACCCTCACAAACTCCCCTTGAGTACCTTGTTCCCCATTGGCCCTTTTTTTCAATTATAAAGGAATTCCTAATACTATTCTAGCATGTCCAAAGGTCAGTTGTCAATCTCCTCTCCGGTCCAGCTGGTGAATCTGGGAATCTTGAGGCAATGTTACAACTGCCTCATGTACACAGACAACCCTCTAGTCCTCCCAACAAATTCCAACACATGTGAGAGATGCAACCATATAGCCAAACTGGAGGCTAAGTTCTCTCAACTCAGTACTGGCGTAACCAGTCAGGAGGAGAAGGAAACCACACTCACTACAATTCCAGTCTCACATAGACCTACCACGACAACAAACCAAACACATAAACAAACAAAAACATACTCAGAGGCTCTAAATAAAAATCTGCCTAAGCAGCAGAGACCTCCAAAGCAGACACCCAAGCAACCGCTACCCCAAAACAAAACACATGCAACACATAGCTCACAAAGCCAGTGTGCCGAACAGTCACAGCCCTTAAGGCTAAACAACACACCTGATACACTTGTAATAGGTGACTCTATCGTCAGGCACACTGACGTCCTGCTCACCAGGCTGAACAAGGAGAAGGTCACGGTGAGCTGCCTGTCGGGCGCTAGGATCTGCCACATAACACAAGCACTCAGGTCACTCCAAGGCAAGTACAAATATGACTCAGTCATTGTCCATGCTGGTGTGAATGACCTGAGATGTACCTCCCTGGACTACATGAAAAGAGACATAGAGGAGCTCTCTGAGCATGTAGCCCAGGCCGGTATGACCCTGACCTTGAGTAGCATCTTACCCTCACCAAGAATGATGCCACAATATGAAGACAAGATGATCAATTTCAACAATTGGCTTAAGTGCTGGTGTCATTCAAAGGGGATCCAATGCCTGTCAGCCTGGGATGACATGCTCGACAAGCCACGATGCTTCGCTAGGGACGGCTTGCACCTGTCGCCCCTGGGCTTTCGGATATTGGCAAAGGCTCTTGCTACCCCATAGTGCCTTTTTTAGGCAAGGCTCAAAAGACAAACCCACCTCCATAGGTATCACAAGGGATAAGAAACTAAGAGTAATGCTACTCAACGCCAGAAGTCTAAACCTCAAGATGCACGCACTCGAAACTCTCCTTAGCATGGAGAACATCAATATCTGTGCAGTAACAGAAACCTGGTTCAAGGCTCCTGAGAGCACCCCAGCACTACCAGGTTATACCTCATACCATGCTTTTCGGCCCCAAAACTTGGACCGAACCACAAAAGGAGGGGGAGTATCAATATTCGTCAAAGATATCCACACCTCCTGGTTGGTGGCACAGCACGAAGCATCAGAGACTATCCATGTGCAACTAACTGTGGGTAAAACTGCCTTCCAGTTTATAGCCTGCTACAGACCACCCTCCCAAACACAGGAACCCCACTTGGCCTTCCTGAGAATACTGGAAAATATGAAGGTCTCTCCAAACACATTATATTGGGCGACTTCAACTACCCAAACATAGACTGGGAGCATTACTCTAGCTCCAACACCCTAGCCCAAAGGTTCCTAGAATTTATATATTACCACTCCCACAAGAGGGGAAAACATACTGGACCTGATCATCCCCAACATGGGGACACTATGCTCCAGACCAGAAGTGTATCCCTCACTGGTAAGATCAGACCATAAACTAATCTCACTGGATATTCACATCCCGACCCCACCCCCTGCCCAGAAAACCACAGTAAAAAACTTCTCTAAAGCAAATTTCACACGCCTCAAAACTGAGGCGAAATCCTTCAAAGCCCCCGGGCCTGTGGAAAATATGGCCCAGAACGCAGAATCCTTTATAAACGCATTCTATGAACACCTTCAGGAATGCATGGATCATGCAATCCCAAATAAAACCAAGACCCAATCCTCCAAAGGCAGATGTCCTGTCTGGTGGACCCCAGCCATAAACAAACTATACAATAGAAGGAGGAAGCTACTACATGATAGAGCAAAATCCCAAAAAGGGAAGGCATCTCTGATCAGTATTAGCAAAAAACTACGGGCACTCATAAAATCGTCTAAGGCCAGCTTCGAGAGAAAATTGCACAGGACACTAAGGATAATCACAAGGCTTTCTTTAGTTATGTTAGGAACCTGGGAGGGAATTCCTAGATATGCTCAGAATTACTCCAAAATGACAAAAAATACACCGAGCCCACAGACATTGCCAACATCCTAGCTGACAGGTTCAGTGCAAACTTCTCCCCCCTCTCCCCACCAAAAGGGCAAATATCTATCCCAACAGAGTGCTGCCCCGCTGACATCTCAGATGCTCAGGTAAGAGCCGCCCTCTCCAAAGCAAAAAACACAGCATCAATGGGACCAGATGGTGTCCCGGGCTGCGTCCTACATGAACTCCAAGAAGAGCTAAACCCAAACATAAAACTACTGTTCAATCTTAGCCTTACTACAGGATATGTACCCAAACAGTGGCGTACAGCAACAGTGGTCCCTCTCCACAAAGGTGGTGCCTCAACGGATCCTGGAAACTATTGCCCCATAAGCCTGACTAGCTTGGTCTGCAAAGCTATGGAAAGGATCATCATGGATCTCATAAATAAAGATATTGGGGACCTACAGACACTGGATCCTACCCAGTTTGGCTTTGTTAAGGGCAGATCCTGCCTCTTAAACCTGGTCGATTTCTTTGAAACAGTCACCAAGGCCATTGACGAGGGGAAGGTGGTCCACACAGCCTACCTGGACCTCACAAAAGCCTTCGATACAATACCCCACTCGGACATTATAGATAAGCTCACCAGCTTAAATATAAACCCCTATGTCACTAGATGGGTTGCAAACTGGCTCAAGGACAAAACCCACATGGTTAGAATTGCTGGAGCCATGTCAGACTCCAAACCAGTTACAAGTGGCATCCCACAAGGCTCAGTCCTGGGACCTCTCTTGTTCGGTATATATTTCTCGGGTACAGGCCAACACGGAAGGACTGTGGCTGACCAAGTTCGCAGATGACTGCAAACTGGGCGCCATAATCAACTCTCCAGCCGACACAAGCATCCTCCAAAAGGGCCTCATAGAAACAGACAACTGGTGCCAGAGCCATGGCCTCAAACTAAATGCCAAAAAGTGTATAGTCATCCCCTTTGGCAAAAACAAAGTGCCCACAAATTACCACATAGGTGGTAATCCATTAAGTACAGAAGAAGTCATTAGGGACCTGGGGACCCAAGTTGATAGCAATCTCTCATTTGACAACCACGTGGCCAAAGTGGTTAGAAAAACATTTTATATAGCCCACCTAATCATGAAGGGACTCACATCTAGATCAGGGAGGTCATCGACATCTTTACTCATCCCTCATCAGGCCCATAATTGAGTACAATGCCCCTTTTGGGATGTACCTTACCAGACACCTGCAGCAACTGGAAAGACCCCAAAAGTACCTCACCAAGAGGATCAAAGGGCTCAAACAGATGCCATATGCTGCCCGGTTAAAGAAACTCCAGCTCTACTCAGTGGCATACCGCCTGCTCAGAGGCGATCTGTGCCTGACGTATAAAGCCATGTCCAACCCGGAATTAATGGACATGCTGCACCTCAGAAAATCCAAATCCCATCGAGCTACGCGCTCGAGAGACTTGAACCTCAGCACTGAAATAAATAGGACTTGCTGGAGGGACAGATTCATAACCCAGAGGCTCCCTTCACTCTGGAATAAAATCCCAGTCCAAATTAGGCAGAGTCACACATTGACTCTCTTCAAGAGGAATCTTGATGAGTGGATGGGAGATCGTAGGTTTACCCCGGCTATCACTTCTGTGTCACTGTTAGATAGAGGCACAGTATACAAACCTCAAAAAAAGGCATAGCAAAATTAATTTAAAATGGGTGGCGAAAGCCAAACACTCTGGCTAGGCTTATAAATGCCCTAGGGCAGATAGCCTAGTATGAACCTATGAACCTATGAATATCGAAATGAAAATCTTCATATTTTCCTATTACACATACGTCTAGAACAATGTTAAAATCAATTTACTAAAAAGGGCTGGATTAGCATTGTGGTCTGATTGCTTTGAAAAAGAAAATGTTAAGGCATCACAATATTTAATGAAAGAATATAAATTGGATGAATCTGCTAACCAGTTAATATCAATCAATAAGAAATTAAATTAATTTTGCGGATAATACGAGTGAAGAGGAACAGAACATTATTCCCCCATTATATGAACATATGAATGCTGTTATCGAAGGTCAACTGGCATACAAAGAAAGACCTTGACACTGACATTGACTTCAGAGTAGTAAATGCCAAAAAGGAGTGGCCCCAGGATTGATCTCTGAGGTATACTTCTTGTGACTGGCCTCTTTGTAGAGGTTGATTCCCCAGTTCTAACTTCCTGGGTCAGGTATGTGAGCCTGTTGGCTATCCACTGGGTGACATAAGGGTTTATACTTAATCTTTTGAGTTTTTCAACAATTCCCAAGTAGGGTATTGTGTCAAATGCCTTAGCCAGATCCAGGTAGGCAGCGTGAACTGTATTGCCCTCATCAATTGCTTTGGTAGCCTTTTCAAAGAAGTCCACCAAGTTGAGTAGGCATGGACTGCCCTTGATGAAAACAAATTAGGCTGAGTTCAGTGTTTGGAGGTTTCCTATGTCATTACTGATCATTTCCATGACAATTCTTTCCATGACTTTGCATATGAGACTATTGAGACGTATGAGTCTGTAGTTTTCAGGGTCTGAAGATGGCCCACCTTTGTGCAAAGGCATTATTAGTGTTGTTCTCCATTCATGAGGCCCAAAGCCTGTTTGGAATCTACAGTTAAACAGCAATTCCAGAAGGTGTGACAGGCCATGTTTTATGCTATTTAGACGGTATCCTGAGATACTGTCTGGGCTCATTGATGCATTGTTCTTGGCCTTAGAGAGAGCATTATGGACTTGTTCCCTAGTGATAGTAGGGGGTTATATTTGATGATATTTCCTGAGAGAGATTTGAGGGAGAGAAAGGGAGAAAGCTGGAGGTGAATTTGTCAACCAGTAGGTAATTGCTATATCTTCTGCCTCAGTATATATCTAAATTAATTCTGCTGCTTGGTTGCTGGGAAATCTTCAAGCTTTCCTTACATGGTAACATACTGCTTTGTAGGCACTAATTATTGTTCAAACCTTTCTGATGATAATGAATGCTACAACGCACTGCATTTATGATGTGTTGTGTGCAAAATATCAGATAAATTGCAGTGCAAGCTGTCGTTAAAGTTGTCTAATTGTACAGATCTGTACTCTTCATGACCAATTATGCACATAAATACAATTTCTGAACTCTGTGCATAACTGAGGGGATACAGCAGTACTTTCCTGACTTGTTCATTGGAAGGAAAAAAATATATATATATTTTCAGAATAAAGTAGAGATTGCATGAGATAATTATATTAGCTTTGCAGTTGTCATAAAATTATGAATCCCTGTTATAAATGGGTTAAAGTGGGCATGCCACTGTTCACTAAAAATCTTTGCTAAACTGCATGTCGAATGGCCAGACATCACATATTCAAATAACTTAACATGACCCAAACTGAATGCACAAAGACAGAGCTTATCAGTTAATGCCCAGTTATGAGTGTGTTATATACCAACATATTAATGCCGAGTTATGAATGTGTGTTATATACCAACATATTAATGCCGAGTTATGAATGTGTGTTCTATACCAACATATTAATAACCAGTTATGAATGCGTGTTCTATACCAACATATTAATACTCAGTTATGAATGTGTGTTCTATACCAACATATTAATAACCAGTTATGAATGCGTGTTCTATACCAACATATTAATACTCAGTTATGAATGTGTGTTCTATACCAACATATTAATGCCCAGCTATGAATGTGTGTTCTATACCAACATATTAATACTCAGTTATGAATGTGTGTTCTATACCAACATATTAATGCCCAGCTATGAATGTGTGTTCTATATTGATATATTAATGCCCAGTCGTGAATGTGTGTTCTATACCGACATATTAATACTCAGCTATGAATGTGTGTTCTATACCAACATATTAATGCCCAGCTATGAATGTGTGTTCTATATTGATATATTAATACCCAGTTATGAATGTGTGTTCTATACCGACATATTAATACTCAGTTAAAAATGTGTGTTCTATACCAACATATCAATGCCCAGTTAAAAATGTGTGTTCTATACCAACATATCAATGCCCAGTTATGAATGTGTGTTCTATACCAACATATTAATGCCCAGTTAAAAATGTGTGTTCTATACCAACATATCAATGCCCAGTTAAAAATGTGTGTTCTATACCAACATATTAATGCCCAGTTATGAATGTGTGTTCTATACCAACATATCAATGCCCAGTTATGAATGTGTGTTCTATACCAACATATTAATGCCCAGTTAAAAATGTGTGTTCTATACCAACATATCAATGCCCAGTTAAAAATGTGTGTTCTATACCAACACATTAATGCCCAGTTATGAATGTGTGTTCTATACCAACATATCAATGCCCAGTTATGAATGTGTGTTCTATACCAACATATTAATGCCCAGTTAAAAATGTGTGTTCTATACCAACATATCAATGCCCAGTTATGAATGTGTGTTCTATACCAACATATCAATGCCCAGTTATGAATGTGTGTTCTATACCAACATATCAATGCCCAGTTATGAATGTGTGTTCTATACCAACATATCAATGCCCAGTTATGAATGTGTGTTCTATACCAACATATCAATGCCCAGTTATGAATGTGTGTTCTATATGAACATATCAATGCCCAGTTATGAATGTGTGTTCTATACCAACATATCAATGCCCAGTTATGAATGTGTGTTCTATACCAACATATCAATGCCCAGTTATGAATGTGTGTTCTATATGAACATACTCAACTTCATGTTGATACAATTTCTGGAAGTACTGTAGGGTGTTCTTGTTAGGTTTATATACGGATAGATGAATTGATTATAGTTTCAAGGTGCCAGAGTTGTAAAGCTGCAGAAATATTTACATATGGATGATATATTAAATAAGAAAACATGCTTATTATAAAATATTATATTTTCATAACTGAGCATGCAAAGCAGTAATGTTTGACAGGACGGGTAGGGATAAAGGAAATCATTTACTTGGCTGAAGGACTGCATGCAAGAAATATTTCCATTTGTTGTACAAATGTAATAAAATTATCAATTATTTCTAAAACTAAATGAATACACACATGCCAATGTCCAATCAAAAATCACTGATGACTGCATCATATAGGTCAAAACATAAACTTAAGCAATACAACAATATCAAAATGAGATGCACACTAACAGAGAAATTCATTCTTCCTGATGAATTATGAATATGTGATACACACTAATGCAGTCTTAACTTGAAACAATAACAGTTTGGCACTTCTTGTTATCAAATAAAAACGTGTTTAATGCCAATTAAAGTTTGTACCGCTATTTGATTTTTGCATTTTACAACTTCAGCAGTATTCACAGCTGTTCGATTCATAAATCATGTAAATAGAAATTTTGTTTTTGTAAACTACTGTACAATGAATTAGGTTAATCAAGTGTTTCATGTCAAACTGGAGCTCAAAATCTGCACAAACAAAAATGCTACTGACATTAGGGGTCAAACTAATACAGTTACACAGATATTAATGATTATTTGTTTAATTTCATCAAAAGAAAATGTATGTTAAAGTACTTCTCAGTATACAAGAAGATTACAAATGGATGGAAGGTAACTGAATATTGAACAGGTTTACCATTTGCTTAACTACATTTTCAGAAAAAATATCACAGCTGTCAAATACGAAACTCTCAGGCAGAAAGTGTGAAATTACACTGCCACTTAGTGTTTCACAACAATCCAAGAAGTTAAATACATTTTTTCTGGTTTTGTAAGATGTTACCATTATCAGCAAGAAACGCATTTAAAAAAACAGGTATAATTAAATAAACTGTTTACTTACCATGGATATTACATTCAAGACTATCCTTCTGTTTAGCAGTATTTTTTCCATCAACATCCCCTTCTGGCAGCTCTTCATATGCTTTTAATAGTAGTAATAATTTCTCTGGGGGTATTTTGTACCCTGCACAATAAAAATAAAGATTTTATTATTCAGGGTGTCCAACTAGGCAGGTCCCATTTTATTTTTTAAATACTTTAGTAAGTTCATACATTTTGAACTTGGGAACACATACAGTTATAGAAATGAAAATAAAAACAATGTAAATATTTTCATTAGATTCAATCATTATACATATGTATTCCTTTTTAGTACAGGTATCATTTACCCCGAATTTCATAAGTTTCTCAAGTCCTGTCTTTCCTTAAGCTTCACCACGCCAGCTCCTCCTGCCTGGATCTATGTAATTTGCTCCTTCCCTTTTCTGAAGATCTCTCCCCCAATTCTTTTATTTTTTTTTTTACAATACTCAAAACTTCAGTTACAATTGGTTTTGATTTCCATTTTTGGCAGCCAATAGCATTAATTTTAGCAAAGCCTTACTATGACTAGGCAATCCAGATCCTGTATCCCAGCACAAAAGAATAATTTCCTTAGTTACACCCATTTGCTCCCCAAACATTTCTGACAAAGTTGTCAGTATGAATTTTTTATAATCTGACAACTCATTACATTCCCAAAAACTATATTCTCAATTTGTAAAGTAAACACAGAAGAAGGCTCCAGAACACGGCAGATGAAACCATATATTTAATACAAAAAAAGGAGTGGCTCCAGGATTGATCTCAAAAGTTTCAACAACCCCATTAATATTTGGTATGTAGCTACTGTTTCTTTTAAAAGTTCTGACACCATTGCTTGGTTCCTCTCCCTTGCCAAATTGCATCTTTAACATTAAATTACAAGTGAAGGTCTTAAGTTCAACAACATTTTCCGTTAAAGTCATTTTATTCACAGGTATAAAAGTCATACCTTTATTTAGTACTCTAGCCTCTTCAGCGGTCAATGTCCATTTAGATAAATTCCAAATTAGCGATTGTTCTGGCCCTGCCTCTTTCTTCTGAATGTGAGTGTGTTCCCGTCTTCTGCTAATGCTTTCTGTTTCTGACAGCCCCTGCTGTAGGTTCGCCCTAATTGGGTATAGTGTATTAATACATACAGAGCTAGAATTCTCACTAGTTGAAGCACTACCATGATCAATAAAACTAACATTGTATTTTCTTCTAGCTCCACCAGATGTAGAGGCGCTCTGTGATGAAGGAACGCTCGTTTGCACTGCAATTGTGCTAATAGTAGCAGGGGGCATTCCCCCGTTGTTGTCATCAGTTGGGTGCCCATCAGCCAAGTTCATTAAGGTGGAAACATGCTTATTCCTTTCCTGAAGTGGGGATCCCATAGCATTCATTCCACTCCTAGGGTCCATTTTAGCCTTTCTGGGCCAAGCAAACACACGGCCATTTGCAAAATCATGCAAATCCCTCTGGATGATCTTCTTTTTATAGGACAGGAGCTGCAACTCATAGTTGTTTAGAGTCTCAATGACAAAATCCATCTTAACATCCACTACATTGGATGGATATCTATCATATATATCAGTCTGTAGCTGGGTAACATCCTTAAGAAGTTTGTCCTCCTCTGGTTTAAAAAAGTCTATTAGGAGACGCATATATTTATAACTCGTCTCTAGATTTAGCTGTTGCCATTTAGTTAACAGATCTTTATAAGTCGTATCATACGTGGGCATATTCAATACCCTTAGCCCACAGCGTACAATGTTCAGACTTATACAGGCTTCAAAATAAAATCTTTGTACTTGCAAACGTTTAAGCTTGCATGCATCATTCTCTAGCTTAAAACAATCCCTCTTAAGAGCTGCCAAATCATACTCACAGACAGTCTCTTGATGCATATTATTAGTCATCGGCTGAAAGTCCAAGAGGGGATTTTCTCTTTCCAAAACACAGGTTGTAATGTCTCTTTGTTGCACATTCTTACTATTATTGCCTTTATGTAAAGACTCTAACTGTGGAACCAAGACAATACCTTCAGCCATGTCTCTATACCCCAGATTAAAACAGCAAATAATAGTCCAAAAAGAAAACAGGATGTAGGTAAACATGTCCTTCAACAAAGTAGTCAAAATTTTAAGTAAAAACAGAAGAAGGCTCCATACCACGGCAGATAAAACCATATATTTAATACGAAAAAAGTGACAAGGTGAGCGCTTTCACAGCTACAAGCTGCTTCATCAGACAACCATTCCAAAAACTCAGCCACTTTTATATTTAATCACACCAATCCAATGTTCACTTAAATCAAATATGCAAATGTTCCCTTAAAGTGTCCTGATGCCTAAAAACATAGTACCTATCTAAACAAAGTCATACATTAATAAATGCTAAAAATTGGCATACACTTAACATTACTTAAAAGAATAAACATATATTATAATCTAGAAAATGTGCATAAAATAAATACATACATATATACATCAATATATATATATATATATATATATATATATATATATATATATATATATATATATATGAAAATATACAGGAAATATATAAGAATACAAACAGCAGTTCATACCCTATATATTCTCAATTTCCTCTCACTTTTCCATCATGTCTGCAGCAACTTCTATTTAACTCAGAAAAAATATTGGATGTCTGCGCTGGATATAAAAATACCTACACAAACACTTCCATGCAAAAATCATAAACTTTCTGGATGTTACTGCATACTTGGCAGCCATACAGATGCCCACCCATTGTTCCTTTGTGTAAAGTACTGACCATTTTCAGTGGAGTGAAGACAAAAGCTTCACAAGTACATAAGAAGCATCAAAAAACAAGTCAGCACATAAATATTTAGGAGGACTTCCAGGTTGCCTGCACACTGACTTAACACCTTAATTTCAACTCTCCTAGTATGAAAGCAGAAACTCAAAAAAGACATCCAGTGAACTTCCATTTTTGGGTAAATTTCAGTAACTACCTAGTAAAGTACACTGCCCGGATGGCAGCAAAAAAGAAATTCAGAGAACCTAAAGAATATCAACCAGAAAAGATGAGGATAAAACACTGACTGGGAAAAATTCTGCAACTGTTCAGCAAAAAGCAGTGCATCCTCCAGCTTTGGTGCAAGACATGACTTCCAGTAACCTAGAGGAAAAAATAAGTCAAATGTACTCAAAACTGACAAAATAAATGGAACATTGAAGGAGTATGTCAACTCAAATAATAAACATCTAGAAAAAATGGTGAAGCTTTAAACAGATATTCAGTTGAGGTGATAAAACTACAAAAATCAGAGGTCAAAATGAAGAAAAGGCTGGCTGAATAAGTGACTGATCAAGAAGAGATGCTTCAAAGAACACTAGAATTAGAGTCAGAGCATGTAGGGAAAACCTGAAATTTTCTGCTGTACCAGAGAAGCTGGAAGGAACAGCCTGCATTAATTTTACGAAAGCACAAATATGCAGCTGGACTGGTATTCCATAGCAGGAGTTGTTAATTGAAAGGGCATAGTGTGTGTATGCTCCAACCTTGGTCGTGAGAACACAACGAAGTCCTGTAATGGTAAAGATGTAATCCTACCAGCAGAAAGAGTTGATTCTGACAAAACTGTGGCAGAAGGACAAAATACCAAAAGTAGGAGACAGAGTGTTTGTGGAAAATTGTTACTCACTGTACACCAGGAAGAAGAGGCGTAAATTTATTCTACTAAGCAGGGAATGTCGAGAAGCAGTTGAGAGAGTCATATCTCATGTATCCAGCTATTTTCAGAATATTCTTTTTTGGAGGGTCAAAATCACTTTTTGATGCAAAACATGTGTGTCTAACAAAAAGTGAGCTATGAAACAAAAGGAGATTCTGACTCTTGCTCTTCTGGTAATAAAGCTCATGGAGAGACTGTGCCAGTGAAACCTTTTTTCCAATGTTTCAAAGAAAAATGCATGAGACACAGAAAAAAGCACAAGAATTGACTTGAAGAACTTGGAGTATGTTGGAAATGAATCAGACTGGACTTTGGACATGGAGATCAACAGGAAGAAAACCAGTAAGTCAGAAATTGACACATCTATGGGGAATTACAAAGCATTCAATATATTTGTGAAACATGACAGAACAAGAAAACCTGGCAATATTAGACTTTTTGACTTTGTTCAATTTGCAGAGGACTCCAAAGCATATGCCCTACTTCATGCCTTTAATGTTTGGAAGAACATTTAAGAGAGGGGAAGAGGAAGGAAAGCGTTAACTATAAGTAAAACAAAATTTTGTTCTTAACTGAAATATTTTTGTAATGCATGACAATCTGCATGCTATAAAGTAAAGCTTTCTCGGTTATTTTCAGGTGTAACAAGGATACTAAAGTAAACATGCACCCTTTTTCACTTCTTCTTCTTTCTTTCTCCTTGTTCAGTTTTAAGAAATGTAGGCACTGCAATGTGAAACAAAATGAAGAAAAGACTGGTCAAAAGAGCAGGATACAAGAAAAATTGATGTGCTTTTTCTTAATTTTGCATAGATGAATGGCAGGATTAAGATCCTTGGCTTGATCTAGTAACATGTTTTAAGAGGAAGCAAATAAATAAAAAAGAACTGTGAATATAATATGTTTTTTCCTCTAGCAAACAAATGAGTGCTTGTAGAGGCAACCCTGTATCTGGTAGTCATGTCTCCATGGAGACAATCTGATAAGGAGTAATAAACAGAATACTTCTTTCTCTCAATGGCTAGGAAATAATGTTTTCTGAAAGCATCAAATTGTTTTTCCAATCTGGAAAAGGAATAAAGATCACGCAAAAACAGACAACACTTGATACAAGCACAGGCTGTACCATGCATCTTAGCATGAATAACCTAATCCAAGTATATGAGTGTGGCTGTCAGTCTGTGACAATTGTTCCTATTAGGAGGCTTAAACTTCAGACTTTGAAGATGTACATAGTTTTCTGCGTAACTCTTAAGTTAGTAGGTTTTAGGGGTGTTCTGGGTGGGTTTTTTTGAGGGCTTTAACTAAAACAGGAAGTTATGTACTCACCATAACATTTGATGTATGTAGTCCATCCCGCCTTACATTGTTACCCGTGAGTTTGGAGCCGAACCTCGGTTCTGAATCAGCCATACTCTAGCTCAAAGTCTTCAATTGGCTCGTAGCTAAGAGGTATCCCATCATGCAACATGTCTATTCCCCAGATCTTGTTTGCTGCAAGCTCACACACGTACACACTGAGAAGAAGAAGAACAACCCCCAACAGAAAGGACTACTGACACCTAGTGACAATACCCCAGGTCCTCCAGGAGGGGGAAGGAGGAAGGGTTAGTAAGAATGTAAGGCGAGATGGACTACATACATTGAACGTTATGGTGAGTACATAACATCTTGATGTTATGTAGTCCAATCTCGCCTTCATTTTTACCCATGGGACAGCGTCCCTAGCACCTTGATCTTGGGTAGCTCAGTGAAAAATACTCTTGAGCACCGTGGAACCAAACGAAGATCTGCCTCTAGAGATCAGATCTAATTGTAGTGACTAATAAAGGTATGAGGTGAAGCACATGTTGCTGCAGCACAAATATCATCCATAGACATCCTAGTCTGAAACGCAGTTGAGGTAGCCACAGATCGTTTAGAATGAGCCTTCACTTTAAAGGGTAATTCTTTGCCATTGGAAGCATAAATAAATGAGATGCAATCAGAGATCCAGTGAGACAAGGTTACCTTAGAAAAAAGAACCCCAAATCTAGTGTCTGAAAATGGCTGAAACATTTGATCCGATTTCCTGAAATCTTTTGTCCTATGTAAATAGAAACGCAATTGTCTATGAACATCTAACTGATGAGACCCGCCTAGCTGAAGTTATGACTACCAAGAATACGGTCTTCCATGACAAAAATTTAATGTTACATGTAGCTGCGGGCACAAACAGAGTAGAAGTGAGCTTCTGTAGTACAAAACTGAGGTCCGATTGGCATCACCGGATCATACACTGGAGGTTGGAGTAACAATGTCCCTCTCAGAAAAGCTGTACAAAGCCTATGAGCCACAATGTTGGGCTCATTAGCAACATGAAAGGTAGAAATCGCTGCCAATTGTACTTTAATGGTTGCTGCAGCTGAACCCTGACTGAATAGTTGAGGAAGAAATTCCAATATTGCCGAAATAGGTGCTGTATAAGGATCAATATGTCTCTCATGGGCACAAATAGAAAATCTCTTCCACTTACTGGAATAAATCTTCCTGGTAGAAGGCTTGTGGGAAGATGATAGAATATGGACCACTTCCAGGGAAAAATCATGAAGCCCGACTAAGGATGGACCTGGAGCAGCCAAGCTGTCAACTTGAGGGTCTGGATTGAGGGATGGAACTGTCCTGACATACGAGTCAGCAGATCTGGAGCTGGGTCCAGAATCCGGGGCTTGTACATTAGATAGGGTTGAAGGAAGGGAAACCAAATCTGACGAGGCCAGTGTGGAGCAATGAGGATCATTTTGCTTCCCAAAGACTGTGCTTTCTGAATGACCTTTGATATGAGAGGTAATGGTGGAAAGGTGTAGAGAAGACCGGAGGGCCAATCGTAAGCCAGAGCATCCCTGGGTGTCTCCCCCTCCAGGGGGATAAGGGTGAAATAGCTGCTGCATTTGGCATTGAGGGGGCTGGCAAATAAATCATAGGCTGACCCCCACCTGTGGAATATCTCTTCCGCAACATAACTGTTCAGGGACCACTCGTGAGGCATTCGGATAGCTCTGCTCAGCCTGTCGGCAATCGCGTTGTACTTCCCTGGTATGTGCATTGCAACTAGAAAGGGTTGGGAAAACACCACCCACTGCCAAACTCAAAGTGCTTCTCTGCAAAGGGGGTATGATTTGGTTCAGGTACCATACCACTGACATGTTGTCTGAGTGGATTGCAATTGTCCCTAGAGGAAGAAAGCTCTGAACTGCTTGCAACGCTAATAGCAGTGCTCTCATCTCCAGGACATTGATATGCAAATGGGTCTCATGATCCTGCCACATGCCTTGGACAGTCCTGCCAAGATAACCCCCCCCCCCACCCAATTTGGGAGGCATCCGTGGTCACCATGGCAACTGGAGAAGATGGGACAAAAGGCTTGCCCATGTTGAGACTGCTGCCCTGAAGCCACCAGCATAGATCCTGCTTGCATGTGTCTGTAATCAGAATAGAATGGGAGAGTGGAAAATGCTGTAGTGACCATTGGGCGAAAAGCAGCCACTGAAGAACCCTCATGTGTAGTCTGGCAAGAGGAACTAGCATGATCATGTCAGCCATGGTCCCTAATAACTTGAGGACCACTTTTGCTTTGACCTTCCTCAATGGTAGTAAGGAGTAGACCTGCTGTTGTAAAGCCTGAATTCTGTCATCTGGTAAGAAGGCCCTCATGAGCACCGTATCTAGGCAACAAGGCAGATTTTTCCCAATTTAGAGTACTTCCTAACCTTTGGCACAGTGTAATGGTGGCGTCCCTGGTCTGTAACAGTAGATGCCTGGTGGTGGCAGAAAGGAGCCAGTCGTCCAGGTACAGAAACACTTGGAATCCCTGATGTTTCAAGTGAGCCGTTACCACTGCCATGCATTTGGTGAACACCCGGGGGGCTGTGGTGAGACCAAGGGGCAGAGCACGAAAATGATACTGACTAGCTCCCAGCCAGAAGCGTAGATTACTTCTTGATGCCCTGTCCATCTTGATATGGTAGTAAGCATCTTTGAGGTAGATGGAGCACATCCACACATCTTTCCCTAACAGAGGGAGTATTGACTGTAAGGTGAACATGCGGAACTTGGACTTTTGTACATGAAGGTTCAACTGGCTGAGATCCAAGATGGGTCTCAAGTTCCCTGTTCTTTTCAGCACCAAAAAGAATCTGGAGTAAGTCCCTAATCCTACTTGGTCTGTGGGGACAGGCTGGATGGCTCCCTTCGAAAGCAAATTTTTTATTTTTAAAGTCGCGGAATCCCTGTGACTGGGTGGAACGTCTGAGATTCTCTTGGTTGGCAGGGGAAGAGAAGAGAAGGGAATATGATAACCACTGGAAATTATCTTTAATACCCACTCATCTTGGGTGATGTCTTGCCAGGTTTCTTGGTATAAAGAAATGCGACCCCCGACTAGCTCCAGAGATGCACAGTTGGGCCTCCCTTCAGGAGCGCTGGTAGGGAGAACCATGAAAGGAATCACAGTCCCCCTGGTTACGCAGGCCTCCTCTGCCTCTAGGGCAGCATCTACCTGAATTTCCACCCCCTTCCCTGCCTCTGGAGGGGGAATCACATTGTGTGCCCTGAAAAAACCTCTGCAACTTTCTGAACCACATTTTCCCATCCTTCTGGCCCTTGGGGTAAGGTCTAGCAGGCATGGAAAAATGGACTCCCATGGCAGACAGAGTTTTTCCTTCTTGTTCGCACCTAGTGAGAGTGTCCTTCACCTTGGTTCTGAACAACGATGAACCATCAAAGGGGGAGTTGGTGAATGTAAACTTGAAGGCCTCTGCAAAATTGAACAGGCGCATCCAGGAGAGTCTCCTAAGAGAGACTCCGTAACCCGCTGCCCTACTTGTTCCATCTGCTGCGTATGAGATCAGCCTCATGGAGGAGTTGGTAAGGGAATTTAGGGTAGACATCTGTGCATTGACCTTCTGTGCCATGGCATCAGAAATGTTACCCTGTAGAGAATCTCCTAGCTCTTTTACGAGATCTCTCTGGAGCCTTGTAAAATGCGTTAAGTAATTCAGCAACTGCAGTGTAAAGGCCGCTGAAGTAAACACATGCTTCCCATACCTGTCCATAGCCCAGGACTCCTTATTAGGCAGATGGACGGTAGACGAAGTTTCAGCAAGTTCCTTCTTGGTGGCCGCTGCCACCACCATGGCATCTACTGGAACGCCTTTAGTTAGATATTCCTTGTCAGAGGGGGCAGACAAAAACTTACTAGGTCTCCTAGGGACCGGTTCCACAGTGTCAGGAGTTTCCCACACCTTTTGACAGACAAGATCTAGTAGCTCATCAAAAGGGGGAGAAACCCAAGAGGCGGAGGGTTGAGACCCGAAAGCCTTCAGGAACACCGACTCCTCATCAGAAGGGGATTTGGAGGGCCAGCCACCTCTCTGCTTCAAGATCTCCAGGATATCTAAAAAAACAGATATCTTCAGAAGATGACTTGGGGGACCCCTCTGACTCCTCGAGGTCAGTGTCCAATGTGACAGACTCATCCGGGGAGTCAAGGTGTTTCCTTTCACACAATCTCTTTCTGATGGGCTCCTTAGGCAAAAACTCTGGAGAGACTTCAGAAAATTGGGGACTACTCATGGAGGTATCCTGAGGCTTAGGGTTTCCGCTACCCATGGATAGGGGTAATCTGAAACTGACACCGGTGCTGGAGGGGGCAGAGTATTGGTGCCATAGGTTGCAGCTGATGACCTGGCCAGCACGCTCCTCATAACCTCGAAGGCTGATCCCCCCGGCTCCAAAGGCCAAATAGCTGTAGAGGAAACAGTAGTAGCCCTCAATGCCGAGGAGATGAGGTCTGAAGCAGATGTCGGGTCCAAGCTCACTCGAGCCGAAGCACCGAGAGGAAGGCTCAGAATCAATGAAGATCGATCCGATCCCTCCCCCTCGGGTCTGACCAGAGAACCGTGGACCCTCAACCCCGTGGATGGAGCTGACGAGGTCAGAGCGGAATTCGGAACTGAGGGGCCAGGTGAGGCTACTGGAACTGACCTAATGTCACCTGATGGAATGGACAACTCTGGCTCCGAAGACCGAGAAGGGCTCGGAGCAGGAACAACAAAGGATGAAGAGGCCATAGACTCCGGAGCTGACTGGGTCAGAGCCGAAATCAATTTGGCCAACACCGATGACTGAAGCAGTTTCTTCACCACCCTATCAATGTCCTCATCGGAAAGGGTCCTGGAAGACCTGGGGGATAATGTAGGAGATCTGGATCTCCCTACAGAAGGGGACTTGTGTGAAGGAAAAAACAGGTGAATACCTGGAGACCAGCTCCAAATCAAAATATCCATGACCGGCTCAGAAAGGCTGGTAGCCAATACGGACTTAGTCAAAAGACTACCTTCTGTCAGCACCAAGGGCAATGGACCCGAAGAAGGAGAAAGTGTTCTAGCAACTTTCTCTGGCAGCTCTGAAGAAATGGACAGAGCCTAAGAGTGCTTCTTAGAAGTCTTTTTGTCCTTTTTAGCTGGAGAAGATAATGCACTGGAAGACTAAGCCAAGTCTTCCTCGAAGAAGTGTTTAAGCAGTCCTTTCAAAATGAGCTTGTTCTTCCTCTCCTATAGCACACGAGGACTGAAGGAATGACAAAACAAGCAGGACTCTTGGAGGTGAATAGCCCCCAAGCAGTACATGCACACAGAGTGCCCATCAGTTAAAGATATTTTATTGTTGTACTCAACACACTTTTTAAAGCCTGAAGGCCTGTGTTCCTTAGAATCCTTGGACATGCTGAAAGGAACAAATTAATACATACACACACTAGACCCAACTAACCCCACACAAGAAACAGAGCCTCTAACTAAATCGGCCTAGAAACCAGCGGGAAAGACAACAGGGAGGACTAGGCCCTCTAACTTAAATGGGCCTAGCCCGGGGAAACAAAGGCAGGATAGCACCATTAGCCAGATACAACAACACTAACGCTAACAGAATGGAGCACCAAACCAAAGATCACACAGAAGCAATGGGGAGGACTAGGTCCTCTAACTTAAACGGGCCTAGCCCGTGGGGAAAGAAATGAATGGGATACCAAAATGGCCAAGACAAGGCCACAAAAAACAGAAAGAGAAACAAACAAAGGCAGTAAAACACCACTGCCACACACAGAGCTATGAAAATAGCTTTTTTTTGAGCAACAACAAATTAACAGTTTATAAAACTTTTATGAACAGTATACTTAGCCACGACCAAAAGCAAGACCACGTCTGAGCATAATGCGTGGCAAACGAGATCTGGGGAACAGACCTGTTGTATGATGGGATACTTCTTAGCTACGAGCCAATTGAAGACTTCGAGCTAGAGTATGGCCGAGTCGGAGCTGAGGTTCGGCTCCAAACCCATGGGTAAGAATGAAGGTGAGATTGGACTACATAACATCAAAAAGTTTTATAATATGTGACATAGGTTCAAATGGATATGACAAGAAGCAACTGTATAAAAGATCAACCTGCCAAATAGTGTATGCATACACAAAACCTGGAACTAGACATTTTTTTAAAAAAAGGCTGTTACCCATAACAGAAGAGAATCATAAATTCTAAACATAATGGCAAAGCTTTCTGTATTATCTTTAAATGTAAGTGGTCTCACAGATATATATAAAAGAAAAACAGTACAAATAGCTATGCTACAGGAGACACATTTGGAAAGAACTGAGCATGTGAATTTGATAAAGAAAGTTTTTTGGGATGGTTATTCAGCCGTATATTTGGGACAAAGGAAAAGGGGAATACTTATATTAATTGCAAGAAGAGCTCCAGTAGTGATAGAAGAGGATAAAAAAGACAATAATGGTAGATTTATAGTACTAAGGGGATACTGGCAAGGGAAGAGGATTACACTGACATGTACTTATATTCCACTTAAACCTGCTATAATGGAGCTTAAGAAAATTCTGGGAAAAATAATCAGCTTTCAGCAGGGTAGATATTAATTATAGGTTGGGATTGGAATTTGATTTGCAGCAGTGAGGATACATCTGGGGACCGAGAAGGGAAAATATAACAAAAAAGGGTAGGTTTTTGAATTTGGCATGGAAAGTGTGAATTTAGTAGTAGGAGTTCGGAGTGAATTTACATATTCTCCAAGATACAAAAAGTGGGTTAGGCTAGACAGAACTTGTATTTTATAGGAACATGTGCATCTAATTGAAAGGTCTGATATGCATCCAATAACTATTTCAGATCATGAGCGAATAATAACTAAAATAAAAATGCAGGGTAATGTAGTAAAAATGAGACACTGGCCCTTTCCTACCTCTCTGTTGAAAATAGATGAATTTAAGGGATGGCTAGTGGAAATTATTTGCGAGATATTAGAGAAGAAGGACATTTCTTCTGAAGGTATCGCTAAGGAGGTGGATAAAATTAAAGTGGACTTTAGAAATAGGGTGGAAATAAAAGAAAGAGAGATGTTAAGAAGTAACAAGAATTATTTAGAAGGACTAACAATGGTTAAAGTATTGCAGAATGGGGGAATCTCACAGGACAAGAACAGGAGCAATTGCAGATTGCTAAACAGAAAATAAAGGATTACCTCAATAATATGCATGGGTTTAGAAAGACTATTGTTAAGCAACTGTTTTTTTTTTTTATTTATTTTTTTTTTGATAATAACTCCAGTGCACAAAAACTTAGCACAACGACTCAGGCAACAGAAAGTAGAAAGTGTTGCTGCCAAGCTTAGGTAGCCTATAATAAGAATGATAACAAGAAATCCTGCAGAGGTACTAGAACTATTTCGGAATTTTTATTAAAATCTGCATAAAGCAGATAAATATGGAAATCAAGAAAAATTACAAATGGAAATGTTTATGGAAGAATTAAATATGCCAAGGTTAGAGGTAGATGAGGCTCAATTACTAACAGTTCAGATAGAAAGACATGAGATAAAAATGATGATGTATAACCAATGTACAGGAATGTTCCCAGGAATAGATGGTATTCCTGTGGAACTTTGGGAGCTAGGAGGGGGAAAACACTGATAAAGATCTAGAAGATTTTAACAGTATTTTAAGAGGAGAAGCACCAACATTCTGGAAGAAAGCGGTGGTGGCTGTAATACCTAAAGAGGGTAAAGACCCATCAGATTCAGCTTCATACAGGCCCATTTAACTCTAACCCAAGATTATGAAGTGTTTATATCTATAATGACTACAATAATGGCAAAGATAATGAAATTGATAGATATGGATCAATGCAGTTTTGTGGAGGGAAGGCAAACATCTGACAACACTAACACAATAACAATGATCCAGAGGGAAGCAGAATGTAAGAAAATGCCACTGTTGTTGTTGGGTCTTGATGCAGAGAAAGCATTTGACAAAGTAAGCTGGGATTTTATAGAAATGTAAGCATTTCCATTTCCTGATAAAATTATAAGGTTGATTAGGAGGATATATGAGGGATTGGAGGCAAAAACTACAGTGGCTGGATTCCTCTCTGATAATTTCTGTCTGAGCAGAGGAACCAAGGAGGGGTGTCCTCTTTCTCCCTTTGTTATTTGCTTTATATATAGAACCACTGGCAAATAAACGAATGGACTCAGAAATTCAAGGATATAATTGGTATGGTAGTTAAGAAAAGCTGTCTTTATTTGCAGAAATTATTTTATCCCTGATAAAACCAAAAAATTACATTTCAATGTTGTGGAGCATTTTCAGACATTTTCAAGTCTTTTCAGGATACAAAATTAATAAACCTAAAACAGAGGCAGTAGCTGTAAACTATGTACCCATATATGAATTGTTTCAGTAATATCCATATTTATGGGGGCATGATATAATGAATTACTTAGGAGTATGGATTAAAAAGGATTCTGGTGTGGCAGCTAAGGAAATGTGGGAAGAGACTAAACTAAAGCCAATACAAAAAACTGAGAAATTGGAAGCTTTCTTTTATAGATATGGATAGTAAGATACAAGCAGTCAGAATGTTTTAGTCCCTTTAGTTTTACACACAGGTAAGGCATATTTTTATCCACCAGATGAGAAGTGATAAACAATTAATAAAGAGTTGAAGAATTTCATCTTGGAGGCAAAGACGGCAAGAGTCAAGTGGGATAAGCTGATTCTTCTAATAGCACAAGGTGGTTTGGGGTTACCTGATTTGAAGGGGCATTTCAGAGCTACACAGTTAAGGCTCCTATACATTGCACAAGCAGAAACTTATAATTAAACATGGAAAGGGATGGTGATGAAATAAGGAGAGACTGGGATTTTGGAGGCAGATCCTTAAGAAGAATAAATATAACCATATAGAATATTATATTCATAAAGTAGCAGAAAGTATTCTAAGAACTAAGCCAACATGGGAATGGAGAAAGGAGCACCTGGTGATAAAGATGACTGGAACTAAACTAGGGATACAAACAGGGAAGAGGGGGCGGAATTTATTGGAGAAAACTGGCAAAGAACCAAGGTACTGGGAGCAAATAACTAGAGAGGAGAAAGATAACAGAATGGGAACAGGAATATTTGGACTGCAGGCTAAAGACTGCTTTCCCTATCGAGGGCTGAAAGAGTATAAACAAAGAAAAAGGAATGGGGAGATCCTAAGTGGAAGACCAACACTAGTAGAGTTTTTAGGAGATTCTAAAGCAGAAGTTGCTGTTAAAAAAAGGGACAACTAGTAGAGTATATAAAATATTGCACAATAACTATAAGAATCAATCAGAGGAGGTTAGAAAGGATTGGGAAGAGAGACTGGATAAGCAATTCACAAAGAAACAAAGGGTGATATATGTATGTGTCCCAAATATACAAGACAGACTAGGAGATTTAGGATCTTTACTTGGAAGTGTTTACATAAGTATTTTGATATCCAAGTAGACTCCAAAGAATTTTTCCTCCGGTAGATAGCAAATGTTGGAGGTGTGAAGGGGAAGAAAGTGGTAACTGGAAACCTATTTTTGGGGGGTGTAATGAGTTGGCAAACTTAAAAAAGCAAACTACTCTATCAGAAATAATGGGTCAGAAAATTGGTATAACTGGGGAAATTATTTTTTGCACTATGATACAGAATTTGAATTTCTTAGACATAGTAAGACCTTGATGAGTCTAATTATGGTGGCTACCATAACAGCAATAACTAGAAAATGTAAATCAAAGTCTAAACTAACTGTACTAGAAGCAGTGAATACAGTAACAGAGATAAAACAAGTGGAACTAGGATATTTAGAAAAGGGTAGCAGCAAATTACACAGAAAAAATGGGAGTTGTGGCAATACATGCAGAATAACGTTTCAGAGGAGGAATGAAGTTTAAAAGAAGGCAGGATTTTAGTGAGCTATGTAATGTTTGACTGACAATGGCTGGATAGCTTTAGAAGTGATATATAATGTTTGCAACTAAATATGTCAATATAATTTGTTTTCATTTACATAAATTTATGACTGCCTACGTCATCAGTGATAATTTAATAAAGATATTTCCTGTTTAAAAAAAAAAAACATGAAAATAATTAATGAAATAAATTCTGTCAACTGGCAAAAGGAATCACAGTGCAATATTAAGCCTTATAGAGAGAACAGAGAGCAGGAAAACATCAGAAAGTGGTATAGATGTCGTTCATGTTTAACAATCAGTGCTGGAAACTGTAGGAAATAAAAGAGCAATTTCAAGGGTGTTTAAGAGAAAAGCAAATAGAACAACATACGAGAGATATTAAGTTTTAGTATACTTTATCAGCAAGGAAACAACAGATGCAGATAAAGTTACATAACACGGCGTGTCAAGAGGGTGAATGGAAAAGAAAAGGGGTGATAGGTTATCAACATAAGTGGTTACTGAAGAAAAATTACACAGAAGAATAAGTGGCTCAAAACATAGCTGTGATTAGTTAAGTATAACAGCGTCATGAGCAGCACAGTAGTGTGAACTGAAGTTAAAATGTGAATGCCAAAGTTAAGAAAGATTTGTTACTAGAGTATTTAGGAAGCATTAGAACGGGCAAAATATATTGGGTAAAATGACACAGACATGACTTTCTGAAAAGGTTAAGCAAACTAGCTAAGCTTTCAAGACACATGGAGCCTATTGTTTTGAATAGCTGCACATACTGATGTGCAAAATACAGGCCTAGATCATTGACAAAGCTGCTATAAAAGCATGGAGTTACTGCCATAAAGACAATTATACAATGACCCCCCCCCCATTAATATTCCAAAACGTGCACGCTGATTAGTCAGTGTGCCTGTTGTAAATCAGACATACTAATGGAAAAAGGTCTGGTCGCCCGGACTTTTTCCATTAGTATAAGTCTTGATTTTTTTGTGTTTTTGGTAGCAATGGAGAATGGAAGAGCTCTGTTGCTGTAATCTCGCTATGTTAAATGAGTTTAACATAGCAAGATATCTTAAAAAAAAGCAACAGAGTTCTTCCTTTCTCCGTTGCTTTTTTTAAAGATATCTCGCTATGTTAAACTCATTTAACATAGCGAAACAGCTTTAAAAAAGGGAACGGAGATCTTCCTTTCTCTGTTGCTTTTTTTAAAGCCATCTCACTATGTTAAACTCTTTTAACATTGCGAGATATATTTAAAAAAGCAACGGAGATCTTCCTTTCTCTGTTGCTTCCACACACAGCTCTGATGTACTGCATAAGCATATGCATGTGCAGTACATCAGAACTGCCGCACAATACCAGACAGCTGCGGAAGGGCAGTACGGAGGCATTATACAATGCCATTATTTAAGAAAAGTAAGTATGTTTTTTCTCAAATAATCTTACTGTATAATAGCAATAACCCACTTCTGGGTGTGGGTAATGCTGGATTTACCCACTGTTGTCTTTGTTTGGCCACTCAGGCTTCACCCTCGTGACCAAACCACACCAACCGTGGGTAAATCCAGCATTACCCACACCCAGGTGTGGGTTATTGCTTAAGTATTAGTGCAAAGTGTCATAATACAAGAAAAAATATGCTGCAATACAGGTATCCAATAAATAGGTACTGCAGTAAAAGTCCCAAACAAAAGAAATAACTACAACCTTAGTAATTTTCCTCCCTCTATCTCTGTAAAGGGAGAAATCTTTCAGTAGTTAGTAGGCAACATTAACGTTCCTTCATAAAATGCCTTAGAAATACAATCAAGGCAGTCTACCAGCTGTTTCTTTTTTTTTTTTCTTTGTTATACCTGGAATCATGAGAGTGTGAATTCCCTTGGTTTAAATAAGTTGTAATATTTCACTAGTTTCCAAGCAAAGCCTTTTTCTCTGCCATGGTTGTAATTTTTCAGAGAACAATTATCTGTCGCACAGACTAATCTGAAGTTTATTATGCCTTGGGTTACCAGTTGTAAACTCAAAATAGATCATAGTCTGAAAGAATGCACTGTCAAGGCGGACATGGCAAGGGCTTCTCCTTTGAAGTCACTGGGTCCTACATTTCTATTCCTTTCATCTTGCTAGTAAAAGCTTGAGAGGTTTCTTTGATTTTACATCAAAATAATCACTTGCCCTCTTGAGTGTCTCCAACAAGTGGGTTTCCACATGAAGCATCACTGAAAATCATTTATTTTCAAGGTTTCATCCTTCTCCAGGACTGAAATTTTCAAGCTAGGTTAAAAAAATGTCTATTCCAAACAGTCTTGCTTGTTTCATGAATAGTTTGTACAGTGGCATGTTCTAGTGTGGATTCCGAGCAAGAAGTACCACCAATAAAATCTGATCTACTGTGTACCACAAATCACAGAAGCCCCTGGTGGCTGCATGATAACAGAATTAAGATTGTTTTACATAGCTCTATTGATGCACAAACATTACATCAATAGTAGGCAAGTCTCATCCCACATAACAGATGTGTGGTCAAGCTCTTCATGGAGAAATCAGAAAGGCAGCTTTCAGGTATTGAACAACTGAAGTAGCAAAGCTAAGTAAGCTATCCCATACAGTACCATCCACATGTAAGGCATGCCCTTCAGTGAGGTTACTGCTTTCCTTTAGCCAAAGCAGGACAACAGGGTCAGTGGGTAAATTTTGCCCTCCTGAATTTACAGTGATGGCTTTCACATTACATCAGTACAGAGATGCACCTATCAAACCACAAAAAAAAAAAAAAAAAACTCTTCTAAAGATAACACATCCAACTCACTCCACTTGCCCTGGATGAGATAGACGCATGTCCCATACTTATAAAAATGCAAATTCAATGTCCACAGAATGAACTTTCCACTACTTCTGACAATGAAGAGATTCCAGTGCTTATATTAATGAATATTCTGTAAGTTCTTTTTTTGAAAACTTCTTCAACGCCTCTAGCCAGAAGATGTGCTTTTGGTTTTATTCCTTTTGGAAATGTCATGGGAATTCACATCCATCCCCCTGGTGAGCATGGATTTTTGGACATTATAAATTTCTTCAAAAACATCATTATTTTTGTAGCTCTGTATTTCATCATGATTTGCTGATTCATTTGTTATGTCCTCAGGCAGGAGTACATCATATTCTACAAGTGAGTCAGAGTTGTATTTAATACGTTCCTGGTTCATTGAGGATTCCTCTGTACAAGGCAGGTCAAAGACCCTTTTGCTTCTGAAATATCAGATGGATGTAAAGGTTTCAAGTTATGCCAGTCCTTCTGTCTTCCTATAACCTTACCAGTCCAGCCGAAGATTTCAGCTGTATGTTGTACCCCATTTACTCAATCCACAAATCTTGTGCTTTGGCGGTTTTTGAGAGTTAGGCTACTACTTCAGTGTAGCATCTGCGACAGATTCACTTCTTTGGCACTAAAGTCTTTCTTACTCTCTTCTGAATTGCCAAATCATATTCCTTTCTTTTTTTCTGAAGTCATTGGGGTCATTTCTAGTTAGTCTCTTACCACAGCATTGTCAATTTTAATGAAGTACCTGGACTTCGGCTTCTGTCTTGATTTTATGAAGCCTGGAATGGTACATCCTTTCACAAATCCCACCACATCTCACAAATACCACAACCCAATCCTAGCTAATGATGACTTCAGGGCCTTTGCACACAGCTCAGTCAGCCATTTTGTAATACACCTTGTGTAGTAAGTGTTATTCCGTGGAGATGGTCTCTTTAGTTCAAGTCCAATCTATTTACAGTGAAGAACTCAAATTCATATTTTACTTCTGACTTAAAATCAGCATACTCTTACTACAGACATCTCTGGTTGCTTACAATTCAACCTCAATCCATTTTCAAAGTCTGTCAAAGGAGCATAATTTTTTACAGTCCACAGCTATGATACTACAGCTTAGGATAAGCAGTCAAGCAAAATTCTCAGGAACATTCAGAAGCAGGGCAGTAGTTCTTCTTCTCTAGTCACTGCTAGGCTCCTGGTATTCAGGAAAACCCAAAGACAGGCTCCAGATACTCTTCAGCTTCTTTTATTCCACGGTACTCACCACTCTTGGTGGCAAAATCCCTCCCATGAGATGCAAATACCTGTAAAGTTGTTTCAGTCCATTTGATCAATGATTTTCAGGTGTTGTACATTACCTCTACTGTTAAATGCTTTTTCCACTGTACTGTACTAATTGCATGTGCAACTAACAGCGTTCTACCATAACATATAACATGTTGAAATAACATTTCTGACCCACTAAAAAGCCACTATGCAACAAAGACCCCTCCATCTAGCACAGAACTTCAAGTTTTACACTCAGGGCCAGTATAAGTATTTTGGGGGTCCCCAGCAAATATCAAGTTGGGGCCCCCTCGGCATGTAAAGTATCACCCTGTTACTGCCACCCTTTTAGTTCATATTGCAAACTTTTAGAAGTAGTATGCATACTTTGAGCTGCAGCAACAGTGCTTTTACGTTATGACAGACCTTTGTACCACACTGTGTCAACCCATTTCACAATGGAACATTACCATTTATTGGCATTTAGTGCCTACAGTAATGCATTACAACAGCTCTATGTATAGGGTTGGACTTAGATACAATGGTGCTGTAGGTACTACCTACTGTTTCACTCCCCCAGCACATATTGCACACACATCCTCCAGTGCTTCCCTCTGTTTCTCCCCATCTTGAGCTACCCATACCATGCACATTACTTTTTTGTTCCTTTTCTCAGATTTTGCCTCAACTCTTTAGCTTTTTCAAGAAGCCATAACTTGTTCTGAAGCGCATTTTAAGTTTTTTTCTTTTTGTAAAACCACTTCATCCAGTGATGGCTTGAACAGAAATTATGATTAAGGAAAGAAATTCAGTGTTGCTCTTCAAGTTAATTTTCCTCACATTCTTTCAAAACACCTTACCTGATCAAGACAGCACAATAAACTCAATTAAGCCAGGGTTCCCCAGAAGCCATATGCTTATAGATGCTCTGGGCATGCACTTTAGAGCATTTTCCCAACCTTTTAATCCAACAGTGGCCTAAACAAAAATCATGAGTATGAAAAGAGTTGCAGTCTTATTTTTTTCTTTCAAGGAAGATATAAGTTTTGTCTGAGGCTTAATGTTGAAAACTGACAAAATAGTAGCTCACAATAAACAAGACTGTTGTGAAGATACACAGATCCTACCTGGAAAAATTTCCTTTCTTCCTTCCTAACCCCTCCAAAGAAGACAATCACTGCCTTGTGCATCCCTCTGGTGTTAGATTGGGATGAAAGCAAAGGTTCAAATAGCCACAGTCATGTATTTCAAGTGACTGCTGTCATACATTTACATAATATGCCTTCTCACTCTTCATGCCTAACCCCCAAAGGTAGCCACCTATATACATGCCTGATGTATGATCATGAGAAAGGAGAAAAACTAACGATTACAGTAATGTACTCCATTTTGTTGCTTCTAAATGTACACTGGCCCTACACAGGCTACAGAAACCTTCTTTGTACACCTCTGAGGTTTGTGAGAAAAAAAAATGATTGCACTGTCTCCAGCCCATACACTAGCTATAATGACCTTCTGTGCACATCTCTAAGGTCTGCCTGTGATAAAATTTAAAATAAATGACCACACCATCTCCAGCTCCCCACAAAACTTAAACCAGCCTTCTATACATGCACATCTGAGCAGGGCTGGTTTCAGAATGGGTGAAGTTGAGAGCAGAAGCCCCAATAAGTCCAAGTCAAAATCCTTTTATACAGTCTGGGGTGTAGGGGGCCACCAGACTCCCAGAAGATCTAACTATCTGAATGTTTTGTGATATACTTTATGCCTTACTTTTGAAATTGAATTACTTATTAACGTTATGTTTACTGATACCTTGAAGAGTAATGTATATGAACTGGCATTATTGTGCATGTTTGTAGATAAAAATCTGTGATTTTTGACACATACGCATGCTAACACAGACATACACACTCACACATGCATGTGCATAAGCCATGGCAATACTAGTTTTGCAATTATTTCAGCAACTAGAAATACATCGTGCAACACTAATACCGCCACACCAGACCAGTGACTGTTGTTTAGCAGTGAGCAAAGAGTAGCAGGAGTAAGTCACTTTTATTTACCTCAGTGAGGAGTAATGCATACCTGTCAGTGTCTCTGATTTCACAGACCATACCTAATTGTGCATCATAATTTTGCTATGTCCATTGTAAAAGGTTTGTTTGCTGGTACATCATTCAGGATTACAGACAGTCCATAAATACAGACATCAGAGTTCCATACTGCTGTTGTCCAAAAAAAAAGAATGCATGTTGATGCAAAATGTGTTTTTTCTATTAATTTCATAAGTTCATTAGAGTAATATTTAAAATGTGTTCCTGATTTTGAGCTTTTATTTAGCTATTATATTTGGCTTTACACAGAATTCTTGAGCAAAGAAGCTGAGAATTAAACTATCTAGTCTTCTGCCAGTATTTATAAAACTTCCTGAAAATATTCCTAAAGATTGGAAGCAAGAGCTCGTTTTAAAATCAAAGGTTTGCAGTGAGAGCATTTGTTTTGGGTTGCTGGTCTCTCTAGTGCTTACCTTGCTAATGTTCATTATTACCTTTATTCTAACAGGGTCATATCACATCCCTGTTCAAGTTAAAGAATGTAATCAGAAAATCAATACATATTTTTACACCACATTTTTCCCCACCAGCAGCAGCCTTTGTGGATCTCCACACGTCAGGAATGATGAAGGCCCCCCCCCCCGCCCCCTGCAGCCACGAGTATTGCAGGTATCTAAAGCTTATGTTGTTTAAGTGGAGAGAATGTCCACCAGTAGGATTTAACCAAGCCAGGGCACTATGTCAGGGGTAACATATTTAATGGAATTATGCAGCCTGTTACTTGACAAACCACTGCTACTATAACTAGAGATATAAATAAGAGTCATTATTAACCACCTGGTTTATTAAGTCCACAAGATTGCTGTACTAGCTTTTGTGGTTTATAGCTTCATAGGTTAGTACTAGGCTAACTGCCCTTGTGGTCCATTTCAGGCTATTTTAAGCCTAGCCAGTTACCCCATTTGAGTATCAAACCCTGCACCTTGTGTTTGTAAGGTAAACACCTTGATCATTATGCTAACTTCCCAGTTTAACTGACGTGTTACAAAGTATCAAGATAAGAACATTTGCTGTGGTTGAGGGTCCCCAGGATCAGGGGGTCACCAGCGACCACAGGGCTCACTGGTACCTAAAGCCAGCTATGTTTACACTGAATGGGATAAGTTATGGAATTGGATAACCCACCAACATTAATGTGACTATTGCAAAGCCGATGTCCAGTCATAAAATGAAACAGCTGTAGTGCCACAGTCCACCTATAAAACCTGGCGTTGCATCCTTTGACCATATAACCACCACAGAGGTTTATGGCCAGTTTCTAAAGCAAATCTGCACCTTAATAAATAACATTGTAGAGAAATTACTGTGTGATTATTGTGAATAAAATGCTGGCCCAGTAAGAATGAACATTTTTTTTTTCTGAATGGAATATTTCTCAAAAGCACAAACTATGTTTCAATGGGGTCTATGCCAGAGTGTCGAATGGCCACATTGTTGAATGCATAATTTTGGCGACAGTGTAGCAATGAGATTGTGCTACAGTGGGGATCAGGAAATTTGCCCGTTTCTCCACTGTAGTGCGATCTTGGAGTTGATATATATAGTTAGTAGGGGGGTTAAGAGCCTGCATTATTGATAAGATGATGTTTGACAATGTGGCCATCCGACAGTCTGATAAAGACCTATTTCAATGTCATCATCCACCTTGTTACTTTAGTGGTAGTGTTGTCTTTGATGTGGTCAGTACAGTGGCTATCATGTTCATTGCTCTTTAAGTCTAACTAAACATTATTCATTGCACTCATTTACTTTCTTGAACAGCCATTATATCTTTCTTTACATTTGTGTTGGTCTGACCTACAGTATCCATAACCTTCTCCAATTTCTTTGGGAAAGCAAAACAGTTCAGATACAGAACAGGAAAAAAATCTAGTTTATCCATATCCTGAAATAGCAACAGTTCTATATTTTCGGGGAGGGCATTTAATTCCAGATTTGTTTTTTACTTGCAGGTTGTGATGCAGCTTTGAAAAATGCAGTTTGGTCAAAACTACAGACAGCAAAACAACCATTGTTTACTTACAATAAAAAATAAATAAAATTCAGACTCCACTTCTTACTTAAGCAAAACCTTGCAGCTTCTCAGAAGACACTGGCAATTGAGTAACAATGCACAATACTTGTATCTAAACCTTTATCACAGTTATTTAACATAGGTTCATAGGTTCATAGATTAGTACTAAGCTAACTGCCCTTGCGAGCCATTTTAAGCTTAGCCAACTATCCCTTGTGAGACTCAAACCCTGCACCTTGTGTTTGCAAGGCAAACAACTTAACCATTAGGCCACCCAAAGATATACCCTATTTAGCACATCAGGTACATGCATTCGCTTTCCAGTTAGTACTGAACTTGCAGGTCATACTTTTGTAATGAAAGGAAGATTCTCTGGAGTCTTGCAGGTGCTTTATGTAGGAATTTTTAAGTATGCAATGGCATATTATCCAGTCCCACTATTATTCCTTGGCTACATATGCAATCTTGAAATTTCTTGACAACAAAAAGTATGGCTACCATCACTCCTCCCTGATTAGAGCATAATGCTATCAGAATCTTTCAAAGCTCTTATCCCACATGTTACTGGTCTGCCTTTATGTAATAAAATTGCACAATGGCTATACGTCTTGGCTTTCATCTATATGCAACATAGGTTGGGGCACAGCATAACATTTGTGTATAGATGCTATGTTAACGCTCTGCTTTAGCATAGCAAATCTCTTGACCTGTGCTGCTAAACAAAACCATTACAGATCATTATCTAGAAGCTTCCCAAGTGGTATTGTGATATCTGATACTTTAGAAATACACTTGGATGAACCAGCTGAATTGTCATTGGGTCTTTACATGTTTATGACTGCTCTTCCTTTCTTGAAATCTGATAAATCCTTTTGATAACATGACCACAAAATATGGCTTATGTACTTGAATGAAGTTGCACAGATTTTGCAAATACTTTTGCTTGTGTTTAAACATGTCTTATTCAATCCAGTTGTTTTTTTAACTATCTGGAACACATCTGGAGTTGATGAGATTCTAAATGACTACATCAAAATGTATCTCTGTCAAGAGATGTACTGGAAGTGCACAATTTGGAGATAGTTTTATCTAACTTATCTAACTGCTGCAGTTGGTTAATGTTACTTACAGCGACAAACCTAGAATTAAACATGGTTGTTACCACATTTATTTTCTGAAGCAGACAGTTTGTTTCACTAGGACTGTAGTTTCCATGTACTTTATTTCCTGTTCTATTTCTGAGTGCAAGAACTTTTCCTGGAACATGACCTGTAGATCTTGTTTCAAAAAGACTCTTAATATGATGCTCAACTTTTAGACAGCCTCCAAATTATATTATTTATGTGGACGTCATCAGTATCTCGTATTGCACCTTCAGCATTCTGAGCCACATGTTTCTGCTTCTACAACAAAGTTATAACTATTCCAACTACAAAAAGCTTTTTACTGATTATGAAAGACACACACCAGCATTCTTATTAACTGGAACAAGTATTTTGTACGAACATCATGCATTCTGGCATCCAAAAAGTACAGTTTTGTACCTACCATAAATGTAGATGTTCGAGGATTCCCTTGCTGCAGTCCTGACAATTGGGTATAGTCCGCGTCCCAGTCGGCCCGAATACCAGAGAGGCTGGCGTCGGTCATGGCGCTTAGACTGACGCCAGTACGCCAGGGTACTAATGCGCATGACCGACGTCATTTCCTCAGTCTTTTCTTGCCCCAGATGTCAGAAGACCCAAAAAGACAAGTCCCAAAAACAACCTGCACCAAAAAACATGTACAATATATACAGTAATACATACAAAAATATAAGCATGAAAACTCACCTACACAACCACCCTGAAACACAGAGGGAAGGAGGGAGATTGGACTGCAGCAAGGGAATCCTCGAACATCTACATTTATGGTAGGTACAAAACTGTACTATGTTCTTCCCCTTCCCTTGCTGCAGTCCTGACAATTGGGTAGAATCCCAAAGCAGAGGTAAGGGAGGCTGGCAAATTATAAAGTAGCAGGAGCTGACAACATGCCTTGTAAAACAGCTGTGGCAAAACCAGCTCTAGTCTTAGAGTATATAGGCAGGTGATAATGCCTAGAGAAAGTATGCACTGAACTCCAAGTAGCTGCTTCCAGAATATCCTTAGTTGCCACCCCTTAGAAATGCTGTTGAAGTGGCAGTAGCCCTAGTGGAATGAGGCCTAATCCCAGCTGGAACCTCTTTGCCATGATGGGAATAACAAAATGCAATGCAAAAGCCAATCCACCTAGAAATAGTTTGTTTTGACACAGGCTTGCCCTGTGAACTCAAAGCAAAAGAAACAAGTAACTGCTGAGACTGCCTAAAATCTTTAGTCCTGCTCAAATAATAACGCAATTGCCTGTGTACATCTAAAGTGTGCAAAATCTTTTCCCCTTTATTTTGAGGATCTGCAAAAACATAGGCAAATGAATAGTTTGGTTTAAAGCCACACTAGAAACCACCTTAGGCATAAAGGAAGGATTAGTACGTAATGATACCCTGTCCTTATGGAAAATCAAAAGGGCTCTACTGCCATAAGGGCCTGCAACTCAGACACCCTTCTTGCAGAAGTAATAGCCAACAGAAAAGCAGTCTTCCATGACAAATATTTCAATTCAGCAGTAGCTGCAGGCTCAAAAGGTTGTAGAGTAAGTTTTTCCAACACAAAATTGAGATCCCAAGCAGGAGTAGGAGCTCTACGTGGGGTCTTATATTCTTTGCCCTCTAAGAAACTGCTTGAACAAAGGATGCGAAAACAAAGGTGGGTCACAATCATAGTGAGCTGAAATTGCTGCAGCATGAATCTTTATGGAAGAGAAGGACAAACCTTTGTCCAATAATTCAGTAAGATATTGAAGAGCCACACTCAAATTAGGCTCTGAAATCTCCAAATTCTTTGCTGTACTCCAAAATAAAAATCTCTTCCATTTTTCTGTACACTCTCCTAGTACTAGGCCTTCTAGCTTCCATAATTACATTTAAAACTTGTTGAGGAAGCTGAGAGCTACCATGCTTCAACACAGAATATGCCAAGCTGTGAGATGAAGAGATTGAAGCTTGACATTGAGCAGATGACCGTCCTTCTGAGATAACAAATGAGGAATCAGAGGTAAAGGCCATGGAGGCTTCTTTACAAGACTCCTTAGAAGTGGGTACCAGTGTTGTCGAGGCCAATCTGGAGCTATCAAAATCATCCTTGGCCTGTCCTGTCTGACCTTTAGTAATACCTTTGGAAGAAGAGGTAGAGGTGGAAAGGCATAGACATGAAGGTTTTTCCAACTGAAAGACAGAGCATCCACTTTCCAAGCTGTGTGATGAAACCCCTTTGTGCAATACCTTGGCAGCTGGTGGTTTAGTGGAGAAGCGAACAGATCTATGTCTGGAGTTCCCCATGACACTGTCAATTTCTGAAATACATGAAGATCCAGTTTCCATCCGTGGGGATCCATGATTTGTCTGCTTAATACATCTGCTAGGGAGTTCTGTGCTCCTGGCAGAAACCTTGCCTGAAGAGTCAGTTGCAGGCTTAACGCAGTCTCCCATAAAATCATTGCTTGCCTGCATAGAGGATAAGAATGTGTTCCCCCTTGCTTGTTGATGTACCACATGACAGTTGTGTTGTCTGTCAGAATCAACACCTGCCCTGGAAGAAGTAACTCCTTGAACGCCATCAATGCAAACTGGACTGCTAACATCTCCTTCATGTTGATATGTAGATGCTGTAGTCTGGCAGGCCACTTGTCTTGTATCCACTTTCCATTTAGATGAGCTCCCAAGCAGTGTCCGAGGCATCTGTCGTTAAAATCTGACTCGCCTCTGGCCGGGTCACAGAGAGTCCCTTGTTTAGGTGACATTCCTGAGCCCACCACAAGAATTCCTTTTGAAGGCAAGGTATTATTTGAATGACAGTGTCCAAATCTTGGCAGTGCTGTGTCCATACATTTTTGAGATACCATTGCAGCTTCCTCATATGCAGTTTGGCATTGGGAAGCACTAGAATACAAGATGCCATGAACCCTAATGCTTGAAGGACTGTCCTTGCAGTCAGCACGGACTGATGAGATAGTTGATGGAAGTAAAGTGACAGACTCTTTTGTTTGTCCGGGGTTAAAAAGGCCATCTGGGCTGCTGTATTCAGTCTCACACCCAGAAAGCACATGTCTTGAGAGGGTACTAGACTGGACTTTATTTGGCTCACAGAATACCCTAGGCATCTTAGCACTGCTATGACATATTCCAGATGCTGTAGAAGGTGTTCCTTTTCTTGAGCCAGAATCAGGCAGTCGTCCAAGTAAGGATAAATTTGAATGCCTTGAAGCCTGAAGTAAGCTATCACTGGAGCCAGAACCTTTGTGAATACTCTGGGCAGTAGATAAGCCAAAGGGCAATGCAGAGAACTGATAATGAAAATGTCCAGTTCAAAACCGCAGATACTGTCTGCAACTTAGCCTTATGGGCACATGAAGGTAAGCTTCCTTGAGATCCAAAGTTACCATCCAGTGATCCTTGCCCAGCAGAGGTAACAGTTGCTGTAACGTCAACATCTTGAACTTGGGAATGTCCAGATAAGTGTTGAGGATAGATAAATCCAAAATTGGTCTCCACGTGTTCCCCTTCTTTGGTACTAGGAACAGGCGAGAATAAAATCCGAGCCCCTTTCTGATACAGGGACTGGCTGAATAGCCCCTATCTGGAGTAACTGAGAAACTTGCTTGAGAGCCTCTTTTCTTTGTGGAGGAGGAACATCTGGCATGCCTTTGAAAGGGGCATTGTGTGGAAATAAAATCTGTACCCGTGATGAATGATATCCAGCACCCATCTGTCTTGAGTGATTAAATCCCAATTTTCTTTGAAAAGAGACAATCTTCCTCCCAAAGGAGCTGCCAGACGAGAGTCCACTGGCAGCTGAAAAGGCAGGTCATTGGGTCTGCTTACGAAAGGACTGACCCCTGCCCTCACCAGAAGTCTGAGCAGGTGAACTGTCTGATCTAGGCCTAAACGAACCTTGAGCCCTGCCCCTACCACGCCTAGATCTACCCCTAGACTGGGAACCATAAGCAGGATATGTCCACCCCTTAGCAGGCCAATTTCTACTAAACTGGAGGTTGCACCTGCAAAAATCTTTAACAGTCTGCATAGACTTAGCTTTGTCCTCCATTTTCTTTAAAACTGCTTCCACAGGCGGTCCAAACAACACATCAGACTGTAAAGGAGCATCCAAAATCCTGGTCTTAACATGCTCAGCTAAATTCTGATCCTTCAACCATGCATGTCTGCGAAGAACAGAACTAGTAGCAGCCACCCTCGAGGAGGCCTGAACAGCATCAAAACCACACTGCAAAGAATGCTTACCCACTTGTTCAGACACATGAACCAAATCCAGCAATTCTTTACACTCAATACCTTCCGCCAAAGCATCCACCTTAGATTTCAATTGTGAAAGGAGATAATTCTGATATTTCAGCATATGAAATTGACAATTCAACGACCTCATCCCTAGAGTGGAAGTATTATATACTTTCTTACTCTACCTATCCAAAGCCCTTGCCTCTTTATCAGAGGGGACATGATTTTAACAACAGAAGCTTTAACACCTTTAGGCCCCTGAGAAACAGTTTCTGGGTCCGCCCTGGGACTCTTAAACAAATACTTATGAGCTTCGGGCACCCTATAATACCTATCAGGCTTAACAGGAGCAGGAGGCAAGGAATCAGGGTTCAGAGAAGCCTCTGCAAAACATCCTCCACCACATTCAACACAGGAGGAATAGCTAAGGGCCTATGCTGAGGCCAAAACAAGAATTCCCTAAGCCTTTTTCTGGAGTCAGAGTAATCTTGGCCTTCCCATTTAAAGTGCTCCCTCATGGAGTGAAGAGTCTCTGAAAATGAAAAATCCTCAGGAGGAGAAGCTGAAGGAGTGGAATCATCCACATCAGAATCAGAATAAGCAGGAAACTCTTGCAAGTCTTCCACAGAAGACTCTGAAGCCTGTGAACACTGTTCAAAACTATCAAACTCCTGTTCCACCCTAGGCCTCTTATCAGGTGGGGCATAGAACCTCTAATCAGAGTAATCAAATCTTCAGCCATTTTAAGCATATGTTTCTTAGGCACAGAGCCCGAAATGCTAGGAGAAGCCCCTACAGAAGCTGAACTTGGCCTTCCTCTAAAAGAAGCTCTGGAAACAGAAGGAGAGGCCCTAACTACCTTGGGAAGAGAGGGAAGAACAGTTACCTGAGAAGCCCCCTCAGCCTGGCCTACTTCCTGAGAGGGCACATCCTGTAACAGTAAAGTATCTGCCTGAGACTCCATAGAGACTCCTGGCAAAACCTCTGGCTCCCCTGAGCCTTCTAAAGGACCGACGTCCGGGACTGCCGGTTCCTCACCCCTAGACTTCACTGTTTTGTCCTTGCGCTTCTTAGATGAAGCAGGCGCCGGAGCATCCGACGGCATAGTATAATTGCAACGCTTCCCAAACACTAACCTAGCACAATCAAGCCTCCTCTTAATAGTGCGCTTATTAAATCTAGCACAAGAGCGGCAACCAACAACGCCGTGCTCAGGCCCTAAACAAGGTATACACAATGTATGATAATCCCTATGCGGTATCTGCTTCCCACAAGAAATACAGTTATTCACTTTTTCTGACATCCGTAATATACTGAGGCAAGAAAAACCAAAATGTTCAACGGGTTACTTAGCCAACTCTGTACTCGGTCTGAAACTCCGGTTTCGGAAAATCTCAGAACGCCAACCTGCACTCGCAAAATTGCTTCTGCATCGGACCATGCGGCAAAAAAGACTGAGGAAATGACGTCGGTCATGCGCATTAGTACCCTGACGTACTGACGTCAGTCTAAGGCGCCATGACCGACGTCAGCCTTATACTCTGGTATTCGGGCCGACTGGGACGCGGACTATACCCAATTGTCAGGACTGCAGCAAGGGAAGACGAAGAACATCAAGAACTGACTGATTGTGTACTTCACAAACTAAATTAATGTTCAAACTTTTGTCCCCCATGTCCTGGTCATCGAGGTGCAGCATCAGCTGCACATTTGCTCCTTACTAGTTTGGGAGCTGTAGTGTTCATTTATTTCCTCCAGGGCAAGAGCAACTGGGGCCCAAATGTTAGTCCATCAGGCAAGAATTAACCAGGGGCTTACATCACACAGGTAGCCATGAGGGGGAGTTGGCATGGTATAGCCCTTACACTTCCCTGTGTGATGACACCAACTCCTATGTCATCACAAGAGCCATGTACACCCTTTTACATATACATGCATTTTACCACACAGACCCCCACAAGGGCTACCATCAAAAGCTTGGGTGGTTATGCTCATGGCTCCTGTAGCCTCTTGGTTGCTTCATGTTTGCACCTCTGCCCTGGTGTGCCAAATTTCATAGGCTGGGAGCCACCGAATCCCTCACCTAGGCAGATGTCCCGGCAGAAGTCATGCATCTCCTGCTCACTTGGCTGTTCAATCTTCTGAGCTAATAATCAAACTAAGGTCTCTGTTCCTCAAAGCTGGGGCTTTACTGCTAAAACATCTGAACTAGATGTTTATGTGAATACCATCATATGTGTGCATATTCAGATGTTCTCTCTCATCACTATCATGTTAGCATCTCTGGTCTATTTATGACGACAGTTTTGGTCCGTCAACATACCAAACTTTTCCAAGTGCTCCATCCTAAAACATTTGGATGCCTTAAGTGAACTTGTAATGACAATGACACTTGAAACAACAGACTGCATATTTTACATTTGTAGACACAGTCCAAACAAACCTGACTCAAAGGCTTTAAATTATGCCTGGAATCAGATAACTTCAACCATTAACAGTTTTTGCAGTCACAGCTTTAAATTATGCCTGAAATCAGATAACTTCAACCATTAACAGTTTTTGCAGTCACAGCTTTAAATGCAGGTTTTATATATGCTGTTATCTAAGCTGAATACCAAAGACGATTCTTCTGGTCACCATTCATTCTATCCAGCATTCATCCTTACTAGCAATAGCAGTTTGAAAGGCATTTTCATAATTATTGCATTTTTTATTAGTTCTAGTACTGCTAAAAAGAAAGCACTGTACTCAAAGTGTGCAGTTTTACAGTGCACCATACTCTTCTGCTTTTTTTCTGCTGACATGTAAAACACTATTTTGCTTTTTACAACTTATATGAAAAAACGTAAGGAGTTTTGTTATTGGATATCCAGGTTTATGATGATGTACATTAATTAGTACCAGTATGTTTCTGCAAAAGAGGATAGAAATTCAAATTTTTTGATAAAATACTAAAGGTATTATAGATAAGAGATGCAAATGCATTTTTTGTTCGTTTTTTTTTTTTATTTATTTATTTGGTCCCTTGCATTATCCTGTGGCCTCCCTGAGCAGTGTCTCACTTCCATGCCTGGTCAACTAGTTTCCGTGATCCTCTAAACTTGCTCTGATTCAGCTGGGGCTGGTCATGGGGGGGTCTTGGTGATCAATGTTTTGGCGCATTTTTTTCCATTATATCATACCAGTCATTCCTGCCTCCCAGTTCGGTATCATGGTGACAGTTTATCGGTGGGTGTGGTCAGATCGCCCTGCCTCTGTGGCAGGTTAGCCATGCCCACCACCTTTACTCCTCCTCAAGCTACGCCTCCTCAATGCAGCACCCACAGCCTCCACCAGGGGTCACCCCAGGGAAAGCCCATGACCCCCACATGCCTCACATCCTACTCCATCAGACTTCTAAGTTACTAATTGAACCTGGGCCATCTGGGTTGTAATCTGGGATTTATCCCTCTACACCCCCAGAGTGGCCAGGGATACACAACACATTGATCTTCTCCACTTTTTAATGAATGAAAATGGGACTAGGACACAACTTTATGTCAGTCAGGAAAAACATTCATGCACGTGTTTCTCATGCAAACTAGACATTTCTAGAACTAAAGATATTGTCGTAAACAACAAATTTTAATGCCCAATGAAGCATTGTGGTGATAGGGGATGCAACCATAGCTGTCAACCTCCTGTCCCCAAAATGAGGAACATTAGCCCTCATAATGTGTGACAAATGGGCAAAACGTGGAACACTTACAACTGGCTTACTAACAGCTTCAACTAGGAAGGGCATATGATGGCTAAAATAGGATGGTTTTACGTATAAAAAAGATATTCTAATGAATTAATATGATTCCCATCTATTTAGCCATGGATAGCAGGTAAACAATTTCCAATAGTGAATGTGTGACAGACCCTTTCAATGTGGAACCTTGAGGAACATGCACCTTTTAAGACCCCAAATGAGGTACGTTCCTCGTAATGAGGTACACTTGAGAGCTATGGATGCAACGCTGTTTATCCACTGTTGATTAAAAGGAGCACTCAACTTGAACAAAATGTTATGAAAAGAAAATTACAACTTCAAAATGTTAAAGGTAAAAAAGGATATGCAAGCTGGCTAGAATGATCCTATTGTATATACATTAATGAGCATACAGTGGTGTATTTCATTCGCTTAGATAAATTATCTGGCACAAATAAATACTACATTCACAACAGTGTAGGTATTGTGAATACAAAGGATACTCTAGATGTGATGCATTTTATGTTGGCAAACAATCAGAAAATGCAGCCACATGTCTTAGCAGTTAAATCAAAAATCGGAATAATGCAGTATATAAGCACACCATTAGAAGCAGGATGTTTTTGTTGTGTGTCAGTGCTAAGTGTTCAAATGGACAGGTGTTGACTGTCTGATGCAAAAGAATATTTTGAAATAAAAAAAAGGCAGTTGCTACTTAATGTCAGCCACCACCCCAGTCTCAATGATCACATTAGTATAAAATGTGCTCTGAAATTTCACCACTGAGATGAACAGTTGTATTTTCGGACTTAGTTGTTATTTTACATTTTTAACGACTGTATTTGCAAGATGCTCTGTTTTATGAGCTTTTTGCTTTTATAAATTTTAAATAATTTGTTTTTTTTTGTACAAGATTTTTATTTTGGAACTTTGGAAACCATGTGCATGTGTCTTTAACTTGCAACACACATCTAGAGTTTTTAATGTCACATAATTTGTTATCCATATTACTTTAAAATGTGCTTTAAAACATTCTCTGTTCTGATGAAATGTCAATTAAAAAAGTGTAAAGATAAACACATTAAGCTTAAATAAATTAGCCCAACTACTGTTATTATCTGTAGTACATAGCACTTTTATTATTGTTTCTGATGGGTTGCACACTTGGGCTGCTCCATTAGTCTTTCTTGTTTTATTAGTAAACTTTTCTTAGGACCTACCAACCATTGTGGAATAGAGAAAAAAAAAGTCCTGTCTATGACCCAGATGACCAGAGTTCACTAGTAATTTAGGAAATGAAAAATGGAAAAGGCGGGGTGGGGCTGAGTGGTCACTATTTGCCTGCTCATTATGGAAGAGGAATTTAGCTTTATGTTGCTGCTTGGATGACAACTAAAAACAGTACAGGGAGCTGTACAAAATGAACAGGCCTGGTGAGCACTTGTCATCATGCTAGTGCATGAGCCACAGACGTTGGTATACATTGACACATTTCCTTCAGCAGGCACAATGCAGCGAAGCTCAAAGGAAGCACTTTAAAGGAGGAACAGGAGCTCCAAGGGATACGTGGTATGCAGGCTACTCCACTGGACCAGCAAGCTAGCCTACACCCGACTCTCACCTCAGGAGACTGGCTGGGACAATTATGATGTCTGGTCCAGAACAAACAGGATGCATTACTTTAACCTTGTCTGGGGATGCCTGACTCATTTTCCCTGCAAAATTAATTAGCTGCTTTGATGCATGTACTTACATTAGTCAGGGTCCTGGGAAGAAGCAAAAAAAATGTTGGGATCCATAATAATTATAACTTGGATGTCAAAGACCATTTGTGATTTGGCACTCTCAACTACAGTAGCCGAACAGATCTCTGTCCTCTCCTATATAGACTTTTTCTTACTCTGCATAATTAGTACTGGTACCTGTCAAATGCAGACCTCTGCTATGTTAGGAGTGGTTATATTTGTATTGTTTGTTTAAATATTCCGAATGTGACCTGAACAGTGAAAAATCTAACCAACCTAGACTCTTTCTCAGAGTATTAGCTTCTTTCCTTCGATGGAGACGCACCATGCACATCCACACCAACGTTTCTTCTATTCCACAATACGTTTCCCCTATTACAAGTAAAAACTTTTCCCTTCAGGTTTTCTACACCTCCTTTCAATATGTAAGCTTTTTTCACCTACACCTGACTCTCCCCATCTGCACAAGATGGCAACTCACGCACTGGCTCTCTGAGCCAACACAAACATCTGTCTTTTGGCAGACTACCAGCTTGCATGGTGGACATACTAAAGTTGCTAATCCCAAGGCAATTTTTGAGTTGCCTCCTCTATATCACTATCATACATGCTGAGACTGCATCACACATCTTCCCAAGTGATCTCAGAGCAGAAATTCTTGACATAGAACTTTCCATACTACTTCGCTAAATGAACCAGCTCCCCTGACTGACTAAATTTAGTTGCAGTCATGTAGAAATCATACCTGTGGTCATAACCAAAGGGGAATATTTAAAAATGACTCTTTCTAATATACAGCTGGCCCTCCCTTTGGGAGAGTCTCTCCTACAAAGAGTCTTCTCCTGGAGGCATGAGTTCAGGACTCTCTAACTCTGGAGTAACATCGTATTCAATTTTGTTTTTCAGTAGGATTGGTTATGACAGCTCTAGAGCTTTCTGAAATGCTGACTTTAATGTACTTGTTTTGCGCAAATATCTGCAATTTCCTCTCATACAACTCTCCTTCTTCCACACCTACAACATATTGTATTTGTTCACCTGCTTTAGAACTACTAATAAATATGGACTTCTCCCACGAAATCTGCATTACTGTATTGTCTCTACACTCTTTTGTACTTTATACCACTGCGTTATTTCTGTGCTGAGGTCTTCCCAGAATTTCATTTCCTTTATCCTGATTTTCAGGCACCAGCAATGCAGCACAAGTTAGCAATTTACTTGCCAATCTACTGCCCATCAACATTTGAGCTGGAGAGAGACTGAATATGTTTCTGCATATTCCTAAGCTAAGAGATGACTATGCTATAAGCTCATTTTCATCAGATTTGTTTTCTTTTACTTTTCATATGATTACCTTCTCTTGCTCACTGCACTACAGGTAGTGTGAAATGGATGTTACATCTCTATTGTTCCCAGTAATGCACAAATCTTCCAAATTCATAATGGTTGTATTATGGACCATTGTGCCATTTAATAATATTGGGTACCCACCCCCTCTACAACATATACTTTAATGCACCAGTTATATTTAAACTTATGTCTGTCAGTTTAATTATTATAAGGAAGATGTTGTGAAAATATGTGAAGGCTGCCAGCCTAGCTAGATAGAATTTTGTAGATAATTCTGTCATTTTTAAGCATTAATAGAAGCCACAGGCTTGTTCTCTTAAATGGAAGAAAATAGTGTTAAATATTGAACGTCAAAAATGTAACAATAGTGCACTGCTGGAAGAAAGCTGATAAGTCAGCCTTGTATGATTTTGATCTCAAACTCCATGCCGTGGTGTCTGAACCAGCAGATTATTTCTATTGTTTTGAGACCAGAGTTAATTGATAGATTTTACATATATGTTGCTGTCTTTCAGCTTTTCCCGGTTAGGGGTCGCCACAGCGGAACTCCGGTCCACTAATGATTGGCAGTAGATTTTCACGAACGTTGAGGTGCCAGCTTGACATTCAACTTTCAGCAAAGGCATGCCCATTTACACACGTCTTTTGAACGCCCACTAAACCATGGGGAGGACTTGCAGACTCCACACAGAAGGCACTCCAGCCGAGAATGTCTTTAATTGCTGTGGTTTCCTGACTAGGTGCAAGATCAAAGCTATGTTAAACTCTGAGTTGCTGCTAGCCTGGGAAACCAGAGAATTGTTAAGAATGATGTAATCTAAAATAAGTCAGCAAGATGTATTATCAATTTAAAAGACTTTCACAGAGACAGAGAGAGGGTATTTTGCATTTGTCTTCAGAACTGACCACTCACCAGCACTTGCTTTGCTCTGTCTGTATGTAAGTAGGATCTTAAACTTTAGTGCCTCTCCTAGAAATAGAAAATAATAAGTTTAGTCTAGCTGTTTTTTTGTATTGATGTCAGACTATTCTACATTATTATTTTAAGCATTTTCCTGTGATCTCTGAACTCTTGACTAGCACTGTGTAGTAAGAAGTATTGTTCTTGTGTTTTTATTATTTATTATTAAATATCTTTAAACCTTTCAACTGTGGCTGTTTTGTGTAGAGATAATTTAAGCTCTAGAGTACATTGCATGTATATAGTTGTACTGTAGAAAGCCATTCCAAACAAGCCTTGCTGCTCAGTCACACCATTTGGATAATAATATTGCACAGTAATAATTGGACACCTCTTGGTAAGGGCCTTATTAGTAGCTGATATTAGTGGTTGGTGGAGGTGATTACTACCTTATAGCCTGGCAGGAAGGTGCATAGCTGGAGAACCTGTGCCAGCCTTCCCCAGGAGAGTCTGTGTGTTTGTATATAACCTGTATCTTAAAGAGTGTGTGAGTGTCAGCTACGTGGGCAGGGACACGAAGCACTGGTTGAACAGAGTGGGTGCTGGAAGTTTTAGCTTGACCACTAGGCTGAGATTTGAAACCTATAGCTGTTCCAGTGGGGAGTCTTATTGGGGATCTGGAGAGAAAGAGATAAACCAGCCCCAGACTCACTGTGATCTCTGTACTCTTAAGGGAAATTGTACTTTAGTGTGTGTGTATTTGTTATCCTTCTCAATGTGGACGCCCCTCACTGGTGTTAGTGGTGAGGATTGAGGCTCCTTGATTACTGGGCCAGTACACAGGCATTACAGATGTCATAATAATTCTCCTATGTGAGACACTTGGCTTTATTGAAATGTAACAAATTACTGCCCATTCATGGATGAAGATGTTCTCTGCTTTCAGGATGACCATGGAAGCAAGTTGGTTAGCATGTTATTATGGTATGCATTGCAGATACCACAAAATAGCACCAAGAATGCTTATGTTTGTCAGTGGCCAGATAACTGATGCTTAAAACATTGTAATTGAAAAATCACTGGCATCTTGCTATGGCAGACCGACATTTGAGGAAAGACGGGCGAGTCTTCAGTTTTCTTCAGTTTCACAATTTTCTAGTTCTTTCCTCACTGAAGCCATTTTCTCTGGTCAGTCTTTTACTTTAATGTATTTCAGTAATTTTGTTTGTAAGTCAACGTAAACAAATCTCTTAAATACCTTTACCTTTTACTTCTGCCACTGGTAAATACAGAATCATCAAATGAATCTAGTTAGTCTTCCAAACGTCCTTTATTAGTCTCTGGTAAATATATATTTTTTGGCTTTTGCCCACCCTCTGCTGACATCAGCTTACCTTCCCAGCTATTCAGTTTGGCAATTGATTTATTCCCCTTCAACCTCCATGGCTGAGGGATGGACTGACTGAACAGACAGCTCTTCTCCCTATTGATGTGCCTATCTTGGGAGTACCAGGACTGTGCAAATAGGAATTTATGCTTTGCCTTAACTGTAGCATGTCATCTCTTCAGAGGTGCCAGCCCTTCTAGCCTGGAATACACTGCTTGCATTCTCCAGCAACATAGCTCGTACACCTCTCCCAAATCAGTCCTTATACCCTCTCCCCCCAGAAGAGGGAAGCAATATCCTAATTCCAGTTCCATTCTAACATTTACTTGCAGTGGAACTGAATTATTTACATCTGCTAAATTTAATGTGGGTGCATCTGTAACTAGCTCTTTAAACATTTCAAATATTTTCCTGTTCATAGCTCCATTATGCTACATCTTGTGTCAACAGCTTTCTCAGAGGCATAGCTCCACTTTTCTACCAAATTTCTGTGAAACTAGAGACCTCCAGGAGATTAAGACTGCCACCTTTTCAAATGCTCAAAGCAGGGCAGGTTTGTTATGGAAATGCAAAATTTTGCATGATAACATATTGACAACCAGTGCAAAAAACTAAAACTCACTTTTTTTTTAGCAAAATAAAAACTCACGGTTATAGAATTTGAATGTTTTCCATTGGTTCATATAATATTAAGATGTCTCTAGAGCAAATTAAATCTTTTTTACAAAGGTACTAGTAGAAAGTTAGAAAATAGCTTTTCCACTGAAATACCATGATATTTGTAATTTTTCATGTGTTTTTTTTTCATGTTTTTTCTCCGCAGGACACAACTGCAGACTTTCTTTCATAAAGGGGGAATGGTGGTAACCTTACAGGGGATGCATCAGGAACACATTTCCTCTTGGAATTATACTCCTCTAGTTCCAGAAACAAACTCTTGAAAGCAAGTAGATTTCTTTACTTATGCAGATGTATTTCTTCACTTATGACACCATGCAACATATGGATGGACGAGTAATAAGACCGAAAATGACACACAAAGTCTAGACTCAGAAAGTTGTCTTTCTCAAATAATATGTCTAGCCTAAATGAGGTATACATTCTAACTGTGACTTTAGTAGCTACATATCATGCCATACAAATCACAGAAGCTAATTAGCATTACATATAAGTAAGGATGTTTTCTGAATTTATACCTCATGCAGTATTTACTAGTGTCGGTGACTGTACTTCCTGTCATTATTTGTATTTTGTCTGCCCAAGGTCAACAACTCTCTATCCATCTCAAAGTGACTATGCACTAGTGAGTCATTCACATCTGTGTTTTGTCACATGACATTTGTATGCTAGCTAACCATATTAGCAATATCATCCCCAATGGCTTCATGACATAGCATACAGTTTATCAAGTTCCTCATGCACATCTCAGCAATACCCTGCACTTTTGTACTACTGCAAAACTGTAATTACTGTGCCATCCACTGTAGGAGTTGCAGCTGTAATTATACACAGAAGCTCTACCCAAGTTGTTTTCTAGCTATGAAGAACAATTGAAGATAAAAGTGCAGACATACACATTTCAGAGTTGGGAGTTGGCATACTGTTTAAGGTGTTTACCTTACAAACACAAGGTACAGGGTTTGATTCTCAATTTTGAAAGGAATATTAACTAAGCTTAAAACAGCCCACAAGGACAGCTAGCCTAATGTTTACCTATTATCCTACAAATATGAGAAAGGAGATAAGGTTGTATATGTGTTATGTCTTTCAGACCTGGTCCTGGTCTGATTAACAGACACCTTATTTTAATACTGTGTGATTCTGAGCAACTCATTTAATGAGGAAAAAGACTCAGTTTAATCCTTAAAATGGAGCACAGATGTCTAAAAACTCATACCCTGTCAAACTGCACATTAGAAACATACATTAAAGGACTACCTTTTTATGAAGAAATACTTTTGAATCACAACGTATACTCCTTGAATAGAGAAGGAGGAAAGGGATATTAACTACCTTGAGTGGAAAGTTTAGTAGTAGGGGTGCTGCCATTTTCATACAAAAAAGAGAGAGAGAAAACAAATCTTGTATAAAAGAAAGGAGGAGAATTTAGAAAGTGAAAGAAAACATCATTCAAATTGTGGTGAATTCTCATAGTAGTAGACTAAAATACCTGCAAACAGAGAACATAAGAACATTTAATGCTTGAAATGTCAAATAAAAAAGATAGAGAAAGGGAGGAAGGATCACTTGAGACCTTGTTGAATTCATAGACACAGAGATATTAACTGTGTCAACAGTATTTGATATACTGAAGGGTAGACTTTCTTCACCATCCAACCAAGTACAAAGTAAGCTTCGTAATTATCGGGGAACAGCATTTTAATAATGCACTTTATATACCTAGAATAGTGACCCAACTTCATAAAATGGTCTGCACTTACCTACTGAAACCATGGTTTCATAGTTATTTACCATCACTTCCCTGAAAAGCTCCTTATCATGTTTTTTTAACATCTTCCACTCCTCTTCTGTGAAAGTGACAACAATGTCCTCAAAGGTTTCAGGTTCCTGGAAAAAAAATTGTACTTCAACTTTTACTGCACTCAACACAAAACCTGCAGTTTTTCTTTTCCTTTTTTTTTTTTTTTTTGTAGCAGAAACAATTGGCATTCATTGCTAATTATGTATTTACTACATAAGTGAAATGGAGTTGAAGGACCCCCTTCAGCAAAAAGTTGGTTACAGAAGGGAATAAAGTTATGCACACAGTGTGACATTCAGTATTTGATTAGTGAACATTGCACTTGGCAACAGTCCTTATGTATTTATTCATACAACAGTTGAGAATTATGTAATATACTAGGTTCATCAATAAAATGTTTTTTAGTACTTAGAACAAACTAATGTTTTCCAGCACAGACAACTGTTACTTGAGGTAATGTGCACTGCATCTGTTTAACAGAAATGTGGCATCCTTTACATGTTCCTAATGATAAATCTTGACTTCGTTGTAGAAAGCTGATTTTGAACTTTCTGTAGTTGTTAAACAATTCATGCTTCTTTAGATTTAAGGTTTTGACCTGCTCCCATTTCTTTTTATGGTAGCAAAAGTTATTTTTAGGCCACTGGTTAGACAAAGAAATTACTTTCCTTTAATGCAGTGTGACTGGGTTTTAAACATTCTTTAATGGCAGACAAACAAATACCATGTCCTCCCTGCGATCACGTGGGTTTCCTCCAGGTGCTCTGCTTTCCTCCCACATCCCAAAACCATGCTGAAGGCAGATTGGACACTCTAAATTGGCCCCAAGTATGAGTGTGCGTGCATGTGTGTGCCTTCTGTGGAATGTTGGGTGCCGGGCTGGCATTTCGACACCGTAAAACTCCACTGTCAATTGTTCTGCAGAACGTTGCTCCACTGTGGTGACCCTTAATAGAAAAAAGCCAAAAAAAGAAGAATATTGATCAAGTCTGGCTGTGATATAACTGGTTTCCAGTCTACTGGAGTAAGTTTGGTAAGAGGTTCAAGCTGCCCTTATGTTAAGAATAACAAAACACACTACCAAAGCCAAGCCTGGTGTATCATATTTAGATGTTTGGATTTCATGTGACAACAGCCAATGCTGTTTTTCTAGTAGAATTTTTAGTAAAGCATGTTCTTCCAACAATTACTTACATTATACTAGTATTCATCCCAATTTTATTAAAAATAACATATTTAGAGGGCAGTGGGTAAGATTATTTAGGTCAATACCAAGTCCTGTGCACGAGGGGATGCACGGTCCAAACCAAGTAAACAGCTCCAAATAGACCAGCAAGGCAGCACAGAGTTCAATATATTTATTGAATATTGATAATTGTAACAAACTAGTTCGCCAGCAGCCTTCAGTGTAAAACAATATCATCAAGTTCATTTACATCATCCTTTAAATACATATCAGGAGCCAATCAAATAGATGAGCTCATGAATACTAATAAGTTTTGAAAAATGCTTGCAAGTCAGGTTTGAGGGCACTTGAGGTGAATCATATAGTTATAAAATAATGGTGAGTATATATACTCAACTGTGGTCCATCCATCAGAGGTAGAATAACCACCAGGTACAATGAAGCCAAACAGATTCTAGATGTTCAAACATGTCAGTAAGACAATATTAATACATGTTATTGGTTTTGACAATCCCATATAGGTGTATCACTATCACAAGCCATTTAGCAATTCTTAGTTAGAGGAGCAAAAGTCAAAAATCATTACTATCTATTAGACATGCCATGTCATAATAGAGCATATGTTAAACAAATTAGATAGTATGTATATGTGTAAAATATATATATATGTATATATAAAGATTAATAGTATGCAACATAAGTCATGAACATGGCATACAGGGTAGATCAACATTAATATTGACACCAGCCTGAGCATGAATGCTTTCACCTTGGTTCCACAGAAACATAGCAACTGTTCTATATCCGTCCTAGACACAATAAATGACCACCCAATGAATACACAATACCAAAAATAAGATTAATGTATTCCAACATCTCCTTCTAACAATATATCAGTACTTGAATCTAAATAATATTCCCATATTGTATAGAGCACCAATACTGACATCAACAGCCTAAATATGAAGGCATACACCTTTCTTTCAAAAGTTATGATGGCTGTTATATCTCTAATACCTAGATCGAAGTGGCACCATTTACAAGCCAAAAAGGGAAAAGGTGAGACGAGGAAACCATACTATTGTATTCAGTTTCAACTTACATAATGCTAACAAGCATAATTGCATAGTCACCTTGCTCGTAAGTTAGGTACCTTTCCTTTGTGCTCCCACAATAGGGGAAAAAAATTTTTTTGTGTTCAAACTAAACCTGGCCATCACCAATATCGGACTTAATATCAGACAGAAGTCCGTATGACTTAGTATATTGATCCTGTTCAGTGTTAAGCCAGGATCTTTAAACATTCATAATATTCAGGACACATAAATAGGAAACAACTAAAATTCCCCACTTGGTGTCCTATTATTAAATGGACTAATACAGATTCAATGTATTCATTACAAAATGATCATTGAGCCCCGGTGAAATAAAAGCCCCAATGTAATAATCCAATGTTTTTTTTTCCGATCCAGCAACCCATGCCACCCTTGTTTGTTTGTTCTGTCTCCAGAAATACGATCGATGACCATAAAGGTAAATCGGAATGTTTAAGTGTGTGTTGGTATAAGGCACTCGACTCCTTGTGGTTTTGATATCATGTTTCATTCTTAACCTTAATGCTCTAGAAGTTTGTCCAACATAGAATCCCCACAGTAACAAGATGCCAGGTACACCACCCACTACTACAGTTTCCAAGATCTTAAATATCAAAAACTTTGCTGAATGACTGTCTGATATTCAGTCCGATAAAGTGTCAGTTGTTTATAGTAGTTCCCCCAAAAATGCATATGTTTAAAGTGGGAGCACAAAGGAAAGGTACCTAACTTACTATGCAATTATGCTTGTTAGCATTATGTAAGTTGAAACTGAATACAATAGTATGGTTTCTCACCTTTTCCCTTTTTGGCTTGTAAATGGTGCCACTTCGATCTAGGTATTAGAGATATAACAGCCATCATAACTTTTGAAAGAAAGGTGTATGCCTTCATATTTAGGCTGTTGATGTCAGTATTGGTGCTCTATACAATATGGGAATATTATTTAGATTCAAGTACTGATATATTGTTAGAAGGAGATGTTGGAATACATTAATCTTATTTTTGGTATTGTGTATTCATTGGGTGGTCATTTATTGTGTCTAGGACGGATATAGAACAGTTGCTATGTTTCTGTGGAACCAAGGTGAAAGCATTCATGCTCAGGCTGGTGTCAATATTAATGTTGATCTACCCTGTATGCCATGTTCATGACTTATGTTGCATACTATTAATCTTTATATATACATATATATATATATTTTTACACATATACATACTATCTAATTTGTTTAACATATGCTCTATTATGACATGGCATGTCTAATAGATAGTAATGATTTTTTGACTTTTTGCTCCTCTAACTAAGAATTGCTAAATGGCTTGTGATAGTGATACACCCATATGGGATTGTCAAAACCAATAACATGTATTAATATTGTCTTACTGACATGTTTGAACATCTAGAATCTGTTTGGCTTCATTGTACCTGGTGGTTATTCTACCTCTGATGGATGGACCACAGTTGAGTATATACACTCACCATTATTTTATAACTATATGATTCACCTCAAGTGCCCTCAAACCTGACTTGCAAGCATTTTTTCAAAACTTATTAGTATTCATGAGCTCATCTATTTGATTGGCTCCTGATATGTATTTAAAGGATGATGTAAATGAACTTGATGATATTGTTTTACACTGAAGAAGGCTGCTGGCCGAAACTAGTTTGTTACAATTATCAATATTCAATAAATATATTGAACTCTGTGCTGCCTTGCTGGTCTATTTGGAGCTAAGATTATTTAGGTTAACTAAAAATGATGATTTTTTTAGAAGGGGTGAATGAGATATTTAATATGTTTTGTGCTAGAGGTTGCAAACAAAAGATGGAATCTGGTGCCATAGAAATAATATGTAAAACAAAATAATTTTTTCCTCCTATATTGGTGATGGGTTTTGTTACTAAGTCTTGTAACATCAATAGCAACAAGTCTTTAAGGACAGTTTTGTGTTAAGAATGACTGTTTATAATTTAGATATAAAACAATGTTATATTGGATAATTGGAACATCCTTAGAGGTAATCCTGAGTTATACTCTACTATTAACTATGGTCTGAATTTTGTTTACAAAAAATCCAAGACTTTTTAGCAGTATTTTGAATTTGGGAACACTAAAGTACTTTTTTTTTTTTTTATTTTACTAACAAACATAAAGGAATATATAAATGTGTGTTTTGTAAGGCATGTAATTTTATTATAGAAGGACCCAATATTTCTTTGTTCCAGTAAGCTAGAAATATTATGATAAAGGAGTATTTTAATAGCAATTTCCTAGGTTTAGTATATATTGCTTTTTGTTCCTCATGTGAAGCATTTTATATTGGTATGACTACACATAAGTTGTCTAGAATAAAAGAGCATTTATACAGAAATAAAGTAAAGGATGAGTGTAATGTTTTATACAAACATTTAAAGGTTTGTATTAGTTTTGGAAAGTTTTACTTCATGGTTTTAGAACGTGTTCCGATTATAGGGGAGGGGAATACAAAAATATGGTGGCAAAACGGGGAAACCTGGTGGCAAATTTATTTGCAAGCCAATAAATTCCCTGGATTAAATGAAACTATTCATATCAAATGTTACCTAAAAGACAGTACTTTTATATGAGATAGGTTGTGTATCAAAAATGTGCATTAATTATTTTTAAAGATATTTTACAAAGAAATTACATAAATTATATATTAATTACTACATTAATTGTCTGAAGTATGTTACTGGCTGATTGTTATTTAAAAACTGTGTGTGTGTTTTCAATTGTATTCTGAGGAAGTCCTGTATGGGACGAAAGTACTTATTAAAGATTTGGTTTGTTTTGCCATTTTTTTATGAATTTTTTGAATGCCCTTATGTTATACTACACAGTAGGTTACCATTTTCTAGATGCTTGTACGTGTAACATTTTATGTGATTACATGGCAGTTATAGGACAGTGGTCATCAAAGATTATAATCAGACCTCAGAATAAGTCAGGGGAGTTAGGAATCTAACCATTCTAAATGGCAGTTAACATTAAGGAAAGTGTACCTGATGGCATAGGTCATAGTTTGTCAAGTGGACAGGATGGCTACTGTGTTGCTCATTATGCATGAGCAAAGAGACTCTCAATGTAAGGTAAAGTCTTGCAAGACAGCAAGAATGTACCTTTAAAAGCAGAGGGATTTTTGTATTTAGGAATGAACATATACCTTCTAAGCTAGTGGGGAGGATTATAGACTAGGATGGTGTTGAACTTTAAGTGGCTTTCTAGGGTATAATCACAAATTAACCATTGGGGCTTGTGGGTTGGTGATGCTTGGAGATACTGCAGTCACACTGGATAGAATATAATTTGCCAGAACCAGGACACCTCCCCCTATTCTAGTGTATGACTTTGCAGTGAAGAAAGAGGTTGCTTGGTGTCATCCATGACTCTGTTACACATGCACAACCTGGGATGCTGGTCTAAAACCGTTTCTAATGCAGTTTAAATTACTGATATATGTGTATTGGAATTTGCAACTTTTTGGCCCTTTTGTTTTTTAAACAATGTCAGAGTTCAACATTCCAAACTACGATTAAGACTATCAGTACAAGTGGACAGCATGTTTTGTTTGTTGGTATTATTATTATGCTCATATGGGTATGTCTCAGAATCTATCCTCGTGGTATTTTATATTTTTGATCAGCACAGGCCTTAGCAGTTGTCAAGCAACACATCACTTCTTGGTAGTGGTATACATAGGTTTCCGAGTATAATACTAGAATTTGTTATGTAGGAACCCAAAAAAAAGAAAAGAAGGAAAGATGGGCCAATTCTGCACAATTACATTTGTTCTGGCATTTTGGCAGAAATGTTCAACAGGGTGACATGTATAAGGGACAGCTGTACAATGGCCATGACTTGGTGATCATGACAGTTTTGCTGCTATCAGAATTAACTGGCTTGTAAGGTAATTAGCTGAAGAAGCAAGGCAGTCTGCAGTAAATATAGTTAAGGTTCTTGTTCTACAGTAGACACAATGGAAATCATAGCTACTCTCAGGTTATAGAGAAATGTAACACTGAGAGCAGTAGAAACAAAAAGATAAGGATGTTATGGTTTTGTACAGAAATGCTTCTGTTTAGCAATTAAATAATAAGCTATAAACTTGACTGGATAATGTTTAGCTGGATAGTATGTAAGCAGTTACAGAAATAGTACAAGTGGTGCTGGGTATTTAGCTTTTTGTAGCGCAGAAGTATAAAATGGATGGATGTTCTACAATCTTGTTGCCTAACAAAACTAAGCTTTAGGATGACACAAACCTTTAAGCTTATTCATTGATCATTATCGCCATGTCATAAAGGGTTGTATATAATGCTGGTGGAGTGCAAACAACTTTTTAAACCTAACAAAACAAAGGTAATCCAGAGGGCTCGAGTAAAGTCTGGTATCCCACCTGTAACCCAGAAGGTAACAGGACTAACAAGAAACAGAGTACAAAGGATTAGTCCAGATAAAATCACTTTAGCTGGCATATCTAGGAGACTGTCTCTCGGATACCTTCCCTGTGAGAGGAATAAACACGCCTTGTTGAAGTTTCAGTAGGTTTATTCAGTTACGTAGGTCGATGGATGAGTGTTCTTGTTCATCTACCTACTTAACTGAATAAACTATTGGAAACTTCAACAAGGTGCCTTAAATTCAATTTGTTAAGATAAAAAAATTAATCACAATAATGCACCCAGAATTAATGAGATTATCCTGGAGATATGTAGAATTTTTCAAAAAAAAAAAAAAATACTGTAATTTTTTTTATGAAACCTTACTACACATACAACTAAGTAAAATTATAATCAGTCTTGGACAAATTTTTTAAGTGTACAAACATTAAACCAAAATAAAGTTCTTGTATCTTGTTCAACATTAAGACTGATATCCTTATGAAACATAGATTGCACACTTGTTTCAGTAATTACAAGCAGGTTCAAAGGATATATTCCAGGCTTAATTAACAATTATCAAATATCTTTTAACGTGAAGAGTCAAACTCAAGATAATATTAAACGAATAATTCCTCTACAAGATACTATTAATTATAAAAAATAGAACCTGTTCTCACAAGCTTTAGACACTGAACAAACGTTTGACTCAATCAACTGGGATTTATTTAAATGTCTGCTTTCTATCAGAATTTATTCTTCTAACAAAGAGTTTATACCTAGCTAATATGGTGCATGTCAAAATATGTTCCTATCTTTCTATCTCTCTCTCTCTCTCGCTGTTGATCTGAAAAGAGGCACCAGACAAGGGTATCCCTTGTCATCAATAGTTTTTGCTATGGTAAGTGCACCCCTTTCTATGGTAGTAAGACAAAAATTAAAACATTAAAGGAATGAAAACAATGGAAACCTGTGAATCAAAACGGTTATTAATTTGCTAATGATTATGCTGAATCTTACTAATATTAGCATCTTCTTCAAAGAGATTAACTCAGTAATTAAAAGGAATTGAAAAACGTTTTATGTCTACATTTTACCAATCATCATGGACCTTCTCAACAAAGACATAAGTGACCTTCAAACTCTTGACCCAACCCAATTTGGCTTAGGTAAGGGTAGATCATGCTTATTAAACCTGGTGGACTTTTCCGAGAATGTCACCAAAGCCCTGGATGAAGACAAAGCAGTACATACAGCCTATCTTGACTTAGCCAAGGCTTTTGAGATAATTCCCCACTCAGCCATCATTGAGAAACTTAACCAACTGGGAATTAACCCATATGTCACTAGATGGGTAGCCAACTAGCTCACCAACAGAACACATACAGTAAAAGTTGTGGAGTCCACCTCTACCAGCAGACCAGTTACCATTGGGATATGACAAGGATCTGCAATGGACCCCCTACCATTTGGACTCTAGTTCTCAGAAGTCCAGGCAAAAAAAGATGGCTTGTGGCTTACCAGTTTTGCAGATAACTGCAAACTGGACACAATCATGGAGTCTCCCAACAATGCTGACATACTACAAAAAGGGCTTACACAGAGAAATGATTGGTGCCAAAGCCACAGACTTAAACTAAATCACAAAATGCATAGTCATCCCTTCTGGCAAAGGGGAAGTCCCTGCAAATTACAATATTAACAGTATCCCCTTAGCTCAAACCCTGCGGTGACAAATTTGGGAACACAGATTAATAGCAACCTTAACTTTGATCACCAAGTGTCCACAGTGGTAAGGAAGACCTTCTATGTTGCACATCTCATAAGTAAGGCTTCACATCCAGAGCTAAGGATGTTATAACTCCCCTGTACTCATCTCTCATCAGACCACTAAGAGTACAACACTCACTTATGTATGTACCTCAACAGACGCCTGCAGCAGCTGGAGAGACCTCTAAGGTTTCAAACCAAGAAAATTCACGGCCTTCAGCAAATAGCCTACATGGACAGACTGAAGGCCCTGTCACTGTACTCTGCATCTTACAGGCTGCTGATAGGAGACTTGTACTGGCCTACAGAGCAGTCTCAGACCCTGCCCTAATGGAAATGCTGTACATTCGCAAGTCAAATGGGGCAAAATTCACCCGCTCTAGGGATCTTAACCTAGCTTACGACATTAACAGGACATGCTGGACAGACAGACGTGTCTCTCTGAGACTGCCACTCCTCTGAAACAAACTCCCAAGTCATGCAAAACAGAGCTCCTCAATGACCCTATTTAAGCATAACTTAGACAACTGGATGGGAGATTGTAAATTTACCCCGGGGGTGTCACTTATGCCCCTCTTGCATAAGAGTAGTCAGTGCTGATCATAGACTCTCACTGCAAATGTAGATCATACAACTTGGTCAGTAGGGGAACAAGGGTATAACATGATTAGGCTTATAAAGGGCCTACGGCCAGTAGCCTAGTAACCTCCTCTGAATCATCAATAAAAGTACACATATGATTTTATATAAATATCAGTATGCACTGCTACCTTAGGAATATAATTTTAATTGATAATCTCAGGAACTAGAATGTTTTGGAATAATTCTAAAAAAAGAACTGTGATGATATAACAGATAGGAGTTATAACAGAATCTTATAGGATAAAAATGCATCAAGTAATACCAATAAAATCATTTGTAAAGAAAAATTGCAGCTCATGAAAAAGGTTTTACTTACAAAACAGATCATTCTTAAAGTTTCTTTGGTATCATACGAAACATAAAGTGGTTCATAATCATCATAACAGAACATGGGACAGGGGATTTATCAAGTTGCGAGACTTAGAAACGTACATAAAAGCTGCTTCTTTTAAGCTATAGTACATTTATTGGACAGAACATACATCACTAACAAGAAATATTTACAAATTCTTTATTCAACATGAATAAAATGAAAAATTCAAATAACACATTTTATCTCAGTCCTCCAGAAAGGTAAGTATTACGTAGTTATCCTTTTGTATAACCACTACAAATCACAAATTTAACAGCCTCAAAGCATCCTTAGAAGTTTTATTTACATTCAAGCACTTCCATCCATACTGCACCGGACTTCTTTGGAGCTATAAAACAAGGACTTCAACCATTCTAAGAAGACAAAATTGAGAAGGAAGTATACAGCCACCAGTTTAACTCAACACTAGCGCTTTCATTCATAGTTTTCGCACAACTTCATCAGTTTATACAACCTCCTCCACAAATTTAATTTATATTAAATTAATTAGCTCCCTCTTTTGGTCACTGAGGATCATTATATATTTTCTAAAGCATCATAGTCCTACAAAACATTAAAAAAATAACTAAATATAAAAATACTGTGACCAATGAAAAGCAATAAAAAAAATACATCATGATCTTGCTCCTTTAACAGGCAACAAACTATTACTAGATATTTTATCATTAGCAGATTCAACTGCAATACAAAGGATTTAGTCTACTAAGCCTACTGTTTACATACATACAAACATTTCAAACAGGGGCATAAATTCCCTTCTAGCCTGCCAATATACCAAAACACGTGTTCCCGTAACAAGTGTCCAGGTTGATTTGATAAAATATGTAAACTAGTACTTGCTTTAATGTAATTTGGTAGTCTGTTCCATGCATTAGCTGCTCTGTCAGAGAACCAGTTAGTACACTTCTCATTCCTGTAGAATCTTCTACACAGTTTATCTGATGATACTCAAGTACTTTTTGATAACCCCAAAACATTCCTAGAGACAGATGTCTCTAAATGCCTATAGCCCTGAATAAAATCTCTTCTTAGATATCTATTAAGAGACAATGTTCAGATATTTCAGTCTTTCATAATAACTTAAATTTTCCCATCCATGGATGCCCTTGGTATATTTCCACTGTACCCTTTTCAGTTTACTCATGCTTGTTTTCTTATGAGGTTTCCATATGGTTATTCCATACTCAAGTTTGGGTCTAATGTAACTAGCAAACAATGACTTCATTATTTCTGATTTCCTAGACTTTCTAAATATTTTTATGCAACCTATAGTTCTATAACTATCATTAACCAATTGGTTGAAATGATTAAAAAAACTCAAAGCTGGATCTACCTATATACTCAGGTCCTTAAATTAATCTACAGTTTTAATCATTGTGTGCTGCATTAAATATTCAACTTTCAAAGTCTCATATGCTTAGTTTTTGACATATTTACCAGCATATTATTCTCCTGTGCCCAAATGGTCAATTTAGTCAAGTTCTTTTACAGACATGCTTTATCTGTAACACATGCAGTCAGTTTACCTAATTTCAGGTCATCAGCATATAGACTGCAGAACACCTCAGATGAAAAAGTTAGATCTGAAAGATACAATCTAATCAAGCAAGGGCCTAGGACAGAGCCCTATGGGACATCCTAACTGTAACCAAGGATTTTATATCTGTCCAGTTGTTGTATGATACTTGCCATGTCCTATTTGAAAACCATGCAGCTATCCATCTAATGAAGAGTACATCGATACCGAGTTGTTCTAAGTTGTTAATCAGCATTTTGTATACGACCCTGTCAAGTGCTGAAGTTAAATCTATATAAATTACATCACAGTACATTTTTTTTCATTCCTAGCTGTTATTATATTGTTATAGAACATCATGTTACAGGTGGTAATAGATCTGTCTTCAACATATTCATGCTGATATATGGTTTTAAGTCCCAAGCTGCTGAGTTCTGACAATAACCTATCCGATACTACCTTCTCCATTATTTTTCTATAATGTGAAAGTAGACTTAAGGGTCTATATGACTCTAGGTTTGATGTTTGACATATCCTGCATTCTACGTGAGTAAAACAGAGAATGGCCTTAGGAAAAGACTCTACCAGCATACATATGCTATTGTAAAGGGAGACAAAACCAATGCTGTGAGTAAGCAATTAATGAAATGTTGAGATTTTACAAAACTTGTTTTTTTAAATATTGGAAAAGGTGCCTTCCTTTGATAGAGGAGCAAACTGGTCTTTTTTGTGATCAGGAGAACTAAATTGGCAGGTATTATTGTTGAATGCTACTGAGAAGAAGGGGATTAATGATATTTTTTTTATTAAAGTGTTGTTGACTTCCTCTGGAGGCTAGGCTTCCTTTTCATTTCTTCAGAAATACACAGCATTGTAACATTTTCATTTAAGTGTACCCTTAAATAAGATGATAAACACCATGCAACAAAATTCATTTGCCAACATCCAACTAAACCATAAAATTGACAGTGTAGAATATATTAAATATGAAAAGCAATACTAAACTTAAAGAAACAATTATACTTTGGTTTTATTATTTCTGTCAGTGACATTTGAAAATTACCATTCAACAAAGTGATACACAAGTCTTATGTATACAGTGTATATTACATTATTTTAGTTGTTACTGTATAATGGAAAAAGTTGGTTGCACTACTTTTTATCATTAGTACATGTTGATTGTCTTGATACAGCTGTAAACAATGATATTACATATGCATTGCTCTACAGCCTATAAAAAATCTTGCAGTTAAAAGTTTGAAAAGGGAAGGGGGACAGCTTGTAACCTACAGAAAAGTGAAGAAAAACCAAAGTCTAAAAGAAAGCTGACAGCAAAGAAAACTAGCAATCCTGTATAGCTTTTTTTAAATATAAAGGGGTAATTATCATCCACAAGAGACACATTTTAAAACTGAGGAATTACCATCATGGCAAATGACACGAGGAGAAGATGCAACAAGGAGGGAGCACGGGGGGTTATGGAAAAGCCAAAACATACCAAGTCTGAACCACCTGTAGAAACCAGTGCTACACTCTGAAGTGAACAGATTGGATCATGTCAAACTACTCTTTATAAATGCACATGACAAGTTGAATGGCATGCCAGTGGTTAAGAAACACACATGTAGAAGACACAATTCAAGAGAAATTGCATAATAAGAATACCTTACTCAGATACTTAATAGGGGGCAAAATGCCAGTGTTACTCCCCTCTGCTGAAAATAAACTGCTAGCAAGAAAGCAAGGGCACTTTGAGGTGGTATGAAACGAATAAAGTTAACTATTCAAAAGAAGGTAAACTGGAAAGAGATGAGCAGAGTAGACACATCATACAAATGTGTTAAAATCATGGAGGAAAATGACTGAATAAATAGGGCGCAACAATATATGGGAACCAGATTAATGTAGATTTCAAACATATCTCTGCTTTTTCAACTGTACATTTCGGGGAGAGGGAATGGACTTGCTTGTCTGAATGATTTACATGTATTGTATTACCTGTTGTATAGGATGAAATATAACTGATTTACTTTTTTATTCAATAAGTGTGCTATGTTCTTGTTAAATATCAGTATGCATTGTTGTGGGTAGTGGTCAGAAAAAAACAAAAAATACACAAACAGTGGAGTAAAGATGAAAGCTGATGAGTTAGATATAAAAATTATGGTAACCAGGGAATTCTATTTCTGCTGTTCAGGGAAAAGCAACTTTGTCTGAAACAAAGCAACAAGAAATTAAATAATTCTTACTGAAAAATAGAGCTACCTGATAAAACAAATTTAATACAGTATCATACTGAAACTGTGCAATGAGAGAAGGTGAAACTAAAACTCTGTAAGAAAGCAGAAGAAAAGGACGATGTAGAGAAAATGCTTAAGTTAAAAAGTGGGCTACCACAAAAAATATGTGTCCAACTTTTTTACTATAGCAGGGACCCTGAACAGTCTTACCGAAGAGTCCCAAAGTAAATGGAACAGTGCAATTATGCTCATCCCTGGTCCCAGGCCAAATGACAACATAAGATTTTGTAAATATTTCCAGAATATAAATGACATATCCAATTTTTAGTAAGTTCAAAAACAAGGGCCAGCACAGCAGTGTAGTAATCCAAACAGTTTTAATGGCTCATAGGCACATAAGCATATCGATAAAGTGCAATAAGGGTAGGGTGAATAAAAACCCAAACCCCCAAAAAGTGTAGACCGGTTTCGGCTGTATTCACCTTTGTCAGTGTAAAACCAGAATATACAAACCACAAATATTTATAGAAATCAATCAGCAGATAAGCATTCCCATTGGTCACCTAAAGATGCTCATTTAATCCAGGTGGAAAAAGCCCACCCAACTTAATTATCCACTTTTTCTTCTTAGAATTAAGAATGGAATGCCAACCAGACTTGTTATTTAGTCCTGATGTTGCTGACATGTTCAGTAATCCGTAACCGTAAGGGTCTGGAAGTTTGCCCCACATAAAAAGCCGAACATAAACATGTGGCGAGATAAATCACCCAATCAGAGGTGCAATTAGCTAAAAACCTGATGTCAAAAACTGAAGCAGTATTTTTGATGGTAAATTCTTTGGATTTCATAACCCTTGGACAATGTGAACAGTGCCCACAGGGAATACATCCATACAATCTATCCGCTGTGATGGTCTGTTGTTGAAAGTTGGTCATGGATTCTTGATATTATTTATAGTGACTAAAATGTGAACCTAATTTTTGACCTCTCTGAAAAGAGAATGAGGTTATAGGTAGCAAATGCTAAGGCAATTTATGATCTGCCAATAAGATGTTCCAACGTCTGTTGACTATGTCCATAAATACCCCATTATTTCTTCCAAAGGTGGTAACCAACCTCAATTTGGAGGGCTCCCTAGGTTGATGTACCCTATAACGTAACAAGTCCTGCCTATCCTAAGTAGAGGCCCAGTAACTAGCAGAAATGATATTTCGGGTCTATATTAGAACACCGAAACCTCACTTACGCGAATCCCTAAAGGGTGACACAAACAGTGAACTGCAAGAACACCAAACATCCTGAAGCACGAAATTCAAAATATCGAATTGCCATAGTTGGCCAACCCCACCGCCCACTACGCACTACCTACCCAAACAAAATAAATAATCCACACTTCCCATATGTACACTTCACCCATATATCCCATATCCTAATTAAACATGCATTACACACAAATGTATCTGAATATAAACAAACACCCCCCAAGTAGGGGAAAAGTGTAATTTATGTATCTATTCAGCTACATAACTGTATTACTATATATGCACTTAACTTAACCCTACTTCTAACCCTAAGGTGTAGGTTGAATGTATTACTATATATGCACTTACTTTAACCCGCACCCTAACCCTAAGGTCAGTAACTATTGCACATTTACGTTAGGGAGCTATACCAGATAAGGGACAACTATGGCAATTCAATATTTAGAATTTTGCGCTTAAGGATGTTCTGTGTTTTTGTGCTTCTCTGTTTATGTATCGGCCTTTAGGGATTCGCGTAAGTGAGGTTTCAGCATTCTAATATAGACACTGACATTTCCCTGTTTATATCCCCCTACTCTTAAATCTACAGGCAAAATCCTGCCTATAATGTTCAAAAGTTTGTGTTTCGGAACATATTCATCTAACCCGAAGGAATTGTGATTTGGGGATGTTCCGTATGATATGTTGGGAGTGGAAGCTGGTAGCATGAGGTAAAGAATTATACTGTGGATATTTATGATAAATTTGAGTATTCTATTCCTGGTGACAAGAACATTCAGGAAAGTAATCTGTTGGACAACATGATTCACCTTAAACTCAAATGCCCCATTTGTTCTTGTTTAAATACTCAACAAATTCTTGTAGATAGATGCTATCCGACTTCTACACCATCCAACATTTATACAAATACCTTCTCCATATATCTATCTCATTAAGATATATGTTATGGTTGGAATCATAAATAAGTTCCTCTTCCAAATATACCATGAATAAGTCAGCATAAATGGGGGCAAAAGATGCCCCCCATTGCTGTCCCCTGCACCTGCCAAAAACATTGACCTTGGAAGTATAATACGTTTTTGGCGAGAACATGTTCAGCAAGACAAACCACGAATGTACTAAAACCCGGCTGATATAGTTCACATTTATCCAGCCAATACTGTAGGCCAACAGGCCCACCCAGTGCGGAATATTAGTATAGAGGGCAGTAACATCTAGGGTACAAAGTAACCACCCTGATTCCAACTGCATACTGGAGAGGATATCCAAGAATTGGGTCGTATCCTGTATACGAGCCCAAATACATCCCAAAAGGGGTTGGAGATGTTGGGAAAGAAACTATGAAAGAGGTTCCGTAAGGGAACCCCTACCCGACACAGTGGGTCTCCCAGGCAGATTTGTTAAGTCCTTATGAATCTTGGGAAGCAAATATAAATATTGAGATTTGGGATCCTGTACAGTAAGGTGACAGAACTGAATCGGTGATGATACCATCTTCCTTGGCTTCCAATAGAAACCCATCAGTTTCTACCTTAAATCTGGGGGTTGGATCAAGGGGCACATACATATAGTATCTACCACCATTGAGTTGTTTTAAAGCCTCATTGTAATACATGTCCCAGTCCATTACCACCACCGTTCCACCCGTGTCAGCTGGAAGGATCACCAAATTCTTCTTACTTTTAAGGTTCATAACAATCTGTTGCTCCATCTTTCAGAGATTATGGGGGAATATTGAATGTTCATGAGGACTAAAATGTAAATCTTTGAGAACACTCGATTGAAACATAGAGACCTGTGGGTACATGGGTGGCATAAATGTTCACTCGTGAAATTTAAATACATTGTTGTTAGCAGATGAGTCAGAACCAAAGCATAATCTTAAATTCAACAGGCAGCAAAAATAAATTACATCCTGAGCCAAAGAGTCTTCTGTGACAAAAAAGCCAGAAACAAAAATGCAAGCCTTTGTTCAATAGTTTTATTTCAGCCTCCGAAAGAGGTACAGATAAGATGTTATTGACATCTGTATCATTATTTAACATTGTATCAAATTTTTAAAAGGCTCTCCAAATTGCTTATTTGTCCTGTGTTTCCTGCCCCCTCTCCTGATTCTAGTCCTAAAGGGAGGTCCCAATTACGTCTTTTGGGGGTGATGACTCTAGGGTATGATTGCCATCCACATCCGTAATACAGGATGATTGTCCCCCGAGGTGCCACTAGAGACCATTCTAGATTTGTTTAAGATGGATTTGGGTCTCTTTATTTTGCGAGTTGGGGGTCTGCTTTCAAGCGTGCCAAATGTCACATTCCTATAGGTTTCAAGTGGTTTACCCTTTTGATAGTCCCCCATGTCCCCATTAATTTTTTTCATTTTCTTCTCTTTTAATTGCTTTTAATTGTTTTTCAAGATTCAATAGCTCAGTGCTGTGCTGATTTAGACAGGGCATATAACATGGTAAGGTCTCATAGGTTTTGATATCCTCACAGGAGGATTCAACCTCCATAACGCATTGATTAACAGTTTGTTCATAGCAAGATGTTAGTGCATCAACAAAGCCCATATAGGCTTTTTGTTGAATCTGCCCCCATTCATCTAAAAGTGTTTCATCCCTATTATGAACTAATGGTCGAGTCCAAAGCAGTAGGCTCCTGGGGGTAATCTTCTTTGCTTGATAAGCCTTAAACATTTGTTCTAAGTGCTTTAATACTTCTTGTAAGTTTTTGAAAAAAATAATTTTACACATATATAACAGCCTAAGTGTATAAGGTCACAGGGATGGTAAGCAAAGCAAGGTGTGTAACAACCCTAGATTTAATAGAGAGGTACTAGTAGATTCTACTTACCCCAGAAGCCAAAAAAAAAAAAAAAAACAGCTTACTCAACTCCTGAAGGACTCTTTTTATTATGCTTTTTACATAGCAGAGCTCCTGACTCTTTTCAAAGGCTCACTGATGCGGTTCTGAAACCTACCATAAGGTGTTCCACTGCTTTAGCATAAAGTAATTTATTTAGAAAACTGGAGATCATATTTAGCGAAAATAATAGTATTCTGTACTCTTGAAGACAAGTAAGACTTACAGTTAATGCTAAAGTAATATATGTATGGAAGAACCCAGGTTCTTAGAGTATATGATTGTCTGGAGTCCAGTCACTCCCCCAAACAAAATAGAAGCAGTCAGGAACTGGCCCATCCCCAGTGACAAATGCCAAGTGAAAGCATTCTTAGGCCTTAGGTTGTAGCAAAAAAGGCTATTTGTACCAGCCCTCCTACCTGGTTAACAAATATTAAATAACTAGAAAGCTACCATAGAAATTGGTTTCCAATTTTGGTTTCATAGCAGGTCATCTTACAAGTCTTACAAAAAATAAGAGCCCCATCCAGCTCAGATGAACTACAGAAAATTATGAGGCTTTTAACCAACTCAAAACAATTTTTTTGTTCAGAAGGAGCTGTCATTATCTCATGATGTAGACAGTGAGGAACATGCAAGTTGTATACTTGACCACGAAGTTGAGTAAAGCTGTAACCAGGCATTCTGCCACACAGCCAGCATTGCTCACTATTACATGGTGCAGACTTCCCTAGCGCCACACAGCAAGCGTAGCTCACTATTATGTGGTGCAGACTTCCCTAGTGCCACACAGCCAGCGTAGCTCACTATTATGTGGTGCAGACTTCCCTAGCGCCACACAGCCAGCGTAGCTCACTATTATGTGGTGCAGACTTCCCTAGTGCCACACAGCCAGCGTAGCTCACTATTACGTGGTGCAGACTTCCCTAGTGCCACACAGCCAGCGTAGCTCACTATTATGTGGTGCAGACTTCCCTAGCGCCACACAGCCAGCATAGCTCACTATTATGTGGTGCAGACTTCCCTATATTATTACTGAATGAGAAACAACTTCATCTTGTTAATTGACTATTCACCCTCAAAAAGGTTATACAGACTCTTGAACTCAAACTAAGTGCTAAAAAATGTAGCATCTCTTTTGGTAGACAAACCTTCCCTCATCATACCATCTAGACAACACACCTGTACAAAATGAAAATATAGTTAGGGACCTAGGTACTTAGGTTAATAGCTCCCTCTCTTTTAAGCATCATGTAACAGTTGTCAGGAAATACTTTTATTTAGCCTAGCTGATTGTCAAGGAAATATTATCAAGCTAAAGAGGAAATTACTCCCTTATACTCAACACCACTCATGCCAGTTATTGAGTAAAACATCTCCTTTGGGACGTATGTCACTAAACATATTAAACCATTAGAAATACTCCAGAATACGTCTAACCAAAAATACCACAAGCATAAAGTCATTGAGTTACCAAGACAGGCTGGAAGCTCTGTCATTATATTCAGTGTCTTACAAATTTTTGGGAGGAGGCTGTTGTCTCACTTAATGTGGCATTACAGACCTTGTGGCTTCTCTGCAAGTCCAATATCTCCACAAAAAGAAATGGTGACCTAAATCTTCACCAACATGTAAACTAAATGTGGTGGAGGGACAGGTTTATAAGTCACCACCTCTCAAACCTCTGGAATGTTAAGTAGTGTGATTCATTGTTTTTCTTTAAACAAATTGCATGACTGGATGGGTTTTTATGAATGTATTCTGTGATTAGACATTATGGCCCTACTGGTAAAAGGACTGCAGCCTGAGGGAGGGTACTGGCAAGGTGAGAATAATCATGAGACTTTTTGGTGTTGGGATATCTATAAATTGGTCTCCTTTCAAATACCGAACAACTGGAATCACGAATTTCAAAATGTTGAGATGAGAAAAACGAAATGTCAGAAATATTGAACGTTCACATTATCCCACGTTAGTTTCTTGAATAGCAGTGGAGTAAGCACTGGAACATTTTAAAAGGCTAGCATTTCTTTAAGGAGTTGCATATTGTTACGGAAAAATGGCAGCTGTATCGTTATGCAGTGTAGGTACAATTGTATAATTGTGAAGTAGTTGTCGGTGATTAGAAGGTAAACTTTTTTTTTTATTTGGTAGCTTGCCCTTTTTTTAAGGTAGTGCGATCTTGAAGTTGGCATATTTAATTTACGGGGGGTGTGGGGGCAGAGCCCCCACATGGAGGTGCAGGGGGAGTTTCCCCCCTACAAAAAGGATGGCAAAAAGCTGAAGTGTTTTTGGTAACAGGAGATGGTTGTAGTAGTTCTGTATCATTCAGAGATGTTTGCTGGTGTTTAACGGGTTTGGAGTGTAGAAGCTTGTTTAAATTGTGTACGGTTTTGGAAAGGGATAATATTGTAGATGCTACCTTTAATATAATATATTTGATGTTTTGAATGTAGTGGTTTTGAAGTTTCATTATTTTACGCTAGCAGTGTTTTCCTCGACATTTTGAAATTCGCAATTCCAGTTGTTTGGCATTTGAAAGTAGATCTCTATGAACATAAAGCAGTGATGTCATAGGATGATAAGATCATAGGAGGTTGCTAGGCTAATTGCCCTGGGGCCCTTCCAAGCCTAGCCAAGAGTTTATTCCCCAAAACGAAACCTCAGTCAGCATCTGTTGCCGCTGCTAATGATGGACACAGGTGGAACCCCTGGGACAAATTTGTGGTTTCCCATCCACTCATCAAGGTTGCGTTTGAAGAGGGTCGGCGATGTGCCCAAAATGACACCCCAAAATTATGCATATTGTAATTATTCCTGCAGCCGTTTATGTTTATGGTTCAACACCAGGCAACAAGATCACAAAGGCAGATGACTTGTGATTGCACTACCCATTCCAGTTGGACTGGAACCAAGTGTTCTATGCTGGGGGGGGGGGGGGGGGGCAGTCAATGTGGCATACTGGCTAATGAAATGTTAGACATGGGATTTTAAAATACTGTGTACACACCATGTAACCGAGTAAAATATTCATGGTGCTGCATATAGACTAAATATTACAGTAGTAAAGATGATGATGATGATAATAATAATATTACTACTACTACTAATAATAATAATAATATTAGCAGAACATGATGTGAATCACTGATAATATTCTGTTTAAAAGCAAGGTTTATAGTACAAATGGGCAGAGAGGTTTGGGCCTCTAAAACAGATAGAGAGATTTTCTTCTGGAGTAAGAGTGGAGACCAGGGATGGGGGATGCTAACCAGAATAATCTGTGAAAAACTACAGCCTAGTTGCGAATTTGTTTGTTGAATAGCAGCAGCTTACCTGTGCATACTCTTGTGAAGTACCATGAGCCTGATTATGGATAACTCAAAGAATACCTGATCTTGAAAGTGACCCTTATTTTAGCTTTGCTGAATTGCAAATAAACTGTACCTGCATTTAAGTAAAGTAAATTGCTTCAAATGTTTTTTTTGCTATATACCACAGTGTACATCTGATCACAAACACACACGTGTGCCCACACACACACACACACACGTGTGCCCACACAGACACACACACACACACATGTGCCCACACAGACACACACACACACGTGTGCCCACACAGACACACACACACGTGTGCCCACACAGACACACACACACACGTGTGCCCACACAGACACACACACACGTGTGCCCACACAGACACACACACACGTGTGCCCACACAGACACACACACACGTGTGCCCACACACACACACACACATGTGCCCACACACACACACACACACGTGTGCCCACACACACACACACGTGTGCCCACACACACACACACACACACACGTGCCCACACACACACACACACACACACGTGTGCCCACACACACACACACACACACACACACACACACACACACACACACACACACACGTGTGCCCACACACACACACACACACACACACACACGTGTGCCCACACACACACACACACACACACACACACACGTGTGCCCACACACACACACACACACACACGTGTGCCCACACACACACACACGTGTGCCCACACACACACACACACACACACACACACACACATGAACACGTGTGCCCCCTCAAACACAGACACACACATGCACACACACACACACACACACACACACACACACACACACACACACACACACACACACACACACACACGTGTGCCCACACACACACACACACACACACACACACACACACACACACACACACACACACACACACACACACACACACACACACACACACACACACACACACACACACACATCCTCTTCAAACACTCACTTTGCTGAGTGCTGAAAAAAGTTTGCAGAAGTGATCAAATGAATGAGCTGTTGAGTGAAGGAAATATCAAAAAAGTGAAATCAAATTTGTTGGGTAAAGTAAGCATGGATGTTAATGCTGAAACTTTTGGATATACCAAAACTTTTGGCATTACAGGTGAGAGTGCGTATGTAAGTGATTAGGATTAGAGTAAGGCTAGGCAAGGGAATATATTTATATAAAGTGTTTTATGTGTGAGTTGTGTATATGTGTTGTGTTTGAATGTGTTGTGCAGTGGTAGTGTTACAGAAAGATAAGGTGTAGGCTGGGATTAGTGACAGGGTTACATTTAGGGCAGACATGCTTTAATAAGGTAAGAGACAAACCCTTCCTTTACCAGAGAATCCATGATATATGGCCTCTCCTTGGCTGTGATAACATGGGCACACACTCAGTGACTGACATTTGGCCCAAGGTGCAGAAGTGCAAGCAGTCTGTGTCAGGGACCTTTCTGTGGTTCAGCCATGCTGTAGTTTGTTTTTGTTTATCAGGATTGTCTGACTGGGTTTAGTCAAAACCCTATTTTCAGTCCACGTTAATGGGCAATCTATGACCTGAACACATGTACAGCAATGATAAATTCAACACAAGGGTTCAAATCTGGGAGAATATTCAGACGTAATCACTCTCCCTCAGGCACTTTCTTCATTTCCCACTTGAGCACTAAATTCTTTCAGTAAGACCTACAGAGTCAGTAATTGGCATTCCCTCAAGCACTTTGATGACCTTCTCTAGCCATAATCCAGACCAAAAAGGGCAAAGTTAAAAGCAATACATGCTGACAATTTAAAATATAAAATCAAGCCCCAAAACTACCATAATTTGAGAAGGTTAAAAATTAAACTACATTAATCATAAAGAATCTGCATTTTGCTAGTAGATGGGATAGCAGATTTTGTGGCTTGGGATATAGAGTGGAATACAGCTGCCATAAAATCATGTGCAGATCAATCAATCAGTTTAAAAAAACTAACAGAACTGTTCCATTACGAGATCTAGATTAAGAACTAGATGAACAGCTCAAATGGTGTAGTCGTATGTTCTCTGACTAACAATGCCATTGCCGTTTTTTTCTGTCTGAAATACAGCGTACCTAATACATCTACTGCTACTCTGAATTTTCTGTTGTCCACCCACTCTGGTCAGGAAGCAAATATGTGATCACTGCAACAACCAACAGTGGACACGAAAAAGAATGCAATCCAATGTGCATGAGTGGGAGATACAAAGATGACATGTATGACCACTGGGACACAATAGTGCTTGACATGCAGTTTTCTTTTATCTGCCTATTAAAACGTTTATGGAATGGTAAGACAGCAGCACTTCTGCTTGCACAAACTATAAAGGTATGCTTTTACAGTAACAGAGCACTGGATTTTTGTACATAGAAGAATGATCTTGGGGAGGGGTCGGAGAAGGAATGTTATTGTGGCAGTTTACCTTTTGTGTCTTTATGTGTCCTACTAGAAACCATGTTTTTTTTTTTGCCCTGAAAGTATAAAAAAAAAAAAAAAACTGATACTGCTGCTGTCACAGCTATGAACCAACAAAATATCAACAAACATAGTCTTCACAAGCAAACTTCTGTACTTGGTTGCTCAGTTTATAGATGAATTACTTCTTCACCTCATTTCAACAACAGTTATATGTACAGTAATGTCAACGGTAGCATTGTGTTGTCCTGACATTATGTGGTTTAAAAGGGATTTTATCAAGCTGGAAAATGAACATCGAAACTTTCTGAATGCATTTATTGGTGAAGAATCCCAAATGTGCAGCAGCACTATGACAAGGGAAGTTACAGTCTGAAGGTACTACCCTGAGCCTGTAACTAAATATAACATTAACATACACACAACCTCAGAAGTGTTGAAGTAAATTAGAGGGGGGTGTAAGGATTACCAGCTGAAAAAGTGAGGGACTATGTATTTACTCAAATGACATATTTGGAATTCATGACGTTGCCCCATGTTTTGTGTCAAATCCCAGTTTTATCATGTTTGACTGAGATATGCTTTGTCTGACTTGTCTGCAGCATTATGTTACAGATACTTGACAGAAGTCAGGCTTACATTTGATGTTGGACTCATTTGTAATTGGCACTAATGTGCAGTCATGCAAATCTGAGGATTTTTGGTTTATTTGTTTAGCATGCATTTTTCAAGATATACAGCCAGTGGATTCTGTATATTTAAGTTGCAGGTAGTATGTTAGTTAGCACAGACAAAGCCCCTCCACCTACAAAACTGATAAAGCACTGAAACACTATGTTTCAGTGGGGATTGTTGTCACTTGCAATTCAGTGCTTAGTGACCTCATTTCACACAGTCAGTAACTTACATATAAACATTAGTCATGAAGATGGCAGGTACACTTATGTACACAACAAAACATTGTTTGTGCAATATTATTTTTTTAAATACTTGTAAACAATTTTATATACTAGTGGCAGACATTTCTTTTACAAAATATTTGTTTCGGTCACAGCCACAGAGCAAATAACATAGTGAATGCATAACTCAGACTGAAGCACATTACGTTGTAACATTTAGACTGCCATGTTGTTATCTTCTCTGTTTTGTCACCATGGCAACTGGCAGACAAATATTATTCTACTTTCCAATATAAAAGTTATAAAAGAGCAGACATGAAAAGCATACTTACTGTTAGCAAACGCTTAGGTTCACGTTTGAGCTTCACGTGACTGTTAAATGTTTCCAGAGTGGCCATAGTATCACTTTCAATGGATTCAGACTTCACTTCCATCACTTTCACAGTCACCACTTCTTTATGCTTGCGCTCCAAGGCAGCATCGGATACTGACACCCGGGAAGCAATAATATCATGTTTAATGCAATCGAGATGTCCTTCTGTATCATTCAGATTGTTTGCATCTTTTTTAAGCTGTTGGGTGAGTTTTTGTTCATTTTCTTGCAGAAATGGATGCCGTTTGGTAAATTCTTGTTTAATGTATTGTTCCAAAGTGCATTCCTATAAACAACAAGTATAAAAACAGATCATGTTGAATATCTTGCATTACACTATAAGTATAATCAATGGATTTTCCTAATATAACAAAATGAACAGAAATCAGCCCTCTAACAAACAGACAAGCCATCTTTCTGGATCACTGATCACCTAGTGCTGGGATGAAGACTGACCCAATCAGTATGAATGGAAGGGACAGAGGATCCACTGGCCTACAATGATGACCACCCAAGAACAGCTGGGGATACCTACCCTCTATAAAGATAACCCATCTACAGTACAGCAAGAGTAATTCCAATGTGGGGACTTCACATTTAGGTATATAAAGCTGAGAAGTCAGGAAGAAAGTGTCAAGGACGGAGAAGGTAGATACCTAACTGGATGATGAGTCTGAGTTTTATTTTTCTATTTGCTAACCACATAGATAGCCTGGGCTGAGGACACTTTTCTGCTATGACATAGTCTATTAGGCACAGTGGAAGAATACCGTGTGATGTCTGTAATTTATAAAAGTGAGTTGAAACAAACAGAAGAAATTAAAAACAAATAAATTAATGTTCCACACTTGCCATAATTACACATATTTATGCATATCTGTCCAGTTCAACAGGCAGGATGAGTTATTGCAGGCACTAGTCTGTTCAGAAAATGTAAACTTTCCCAAGCTTTAGCTCCTCCCCTTCTCCCATAATGCTCTGCAGATCCTTTTTTTCCCCTTCAGATCTAATTGTGCCCCTGAAGAGGGAGCACTAACATACCATAGATAATACAAACTATACACAACAATAACCTCCTAGCATTCCTGGTCCCCAGGAACAAGAACAGTGGAATGTGGGAGGGCAAGTTGTAGTGGATACACATGGATTTTGAAGACTGACACTTAGGTTAAGTACATAAATTTCATATATTACATAATCTAATCAATCTACATCAACAAAGTCCATAACTCACAATATTGGGGTGGCATCAAGACAAAAATCCCTTTGATGACTGTGGATCCTAAGGCAGACCTGGACCTTGAGATCACATCCAATTTATAATGGTTTGGGAAAATATGCAGAGAAGCCCAGGTCACAGCAGAGAGGTAGCCACTACATGAGAAAAATAAATCTTACATTTCATGGACAGTTCTTTACTGTTTTGCTATAACAACAGGTACTGCTTTGAGAAAGCTATCTAGATAACATTACTGTTGATGTTTTCTTTTCCAGTTTAGGAAAGACTTTATTTTGCTGACCACTTCAAAAAAAAAAAAAAAAAAAAATTAAAAACAAACCCTGTAGACATCTGTCCATAATCAATGACATAAAGATAAGAGCAAGGACACACTGATGCAGACTTTACCCACAGTCCTGCTCTTTGCCTTTTCTCACAGTCTACTCATAACATAGTTTATGCTCAAAGACAGGGATTGAAATGCGAAAGTGATCCTTATTGCTCCTTAGTGACCTGTGCAAATTCAGATAGCCATATTTTAACAGCTTTGCCTAGCCATTCTGCTGTGACTGCAGTATCACACATTATTGCAGACACACATGGGTATCTACTTCCTTAGGCTGACAACTAGGGTTAATACATTTTGGCAAGGCTGGTTAATCCAGTTTGCTCAGGTTGACAATTAGGCTACTCCAGTTCAACTAGGTGATAAAGTGAAATAATTTTTAGCTAGAGTGGCTTCTATCATCTCTTCTTCCCAACAGCCTTCAAAGGATTTTTAAGGACAAACTAAAATGAATTCCAATATGGACTTTGGCTAGTACACACACCTATTTTCCTCATCCTCAACAATATTTCTTATACTTTACTATATTCCTGATTATTTTTCCATATCCTTTTTCTGTCCACATACCGGCCCACCTCCTAGCCATTTCTATTACTGCCCAATTATTATCCATAAGGAAGACAAAATCTGTTCATGGTGCAATAGTTATCCAAGTAGCCATGGGGGTAATTCCCTTTTTTAGCCTAACCCTTCTTGTGGCAGTTGATGGTAAGGTTTGTTACTTCACTCCATGTGGGCATACTGTTCCCATACATACCCCATGAAGAATAACACATGAACATGATTTGTCAGTGTCAAGCACACATTCCTCACTCATAGTGATGCATACAACACAACTATCTCTCTCTGTCTCTCCAGAATGTGTTACCACCATAGCAGACTGACCCACCTACCTCTCCAAAGAAGATGCCAGCCATTTGCTTCTTCTATCTCTCATACCCAATTCCTCTCATGCCCAAGCTATTAATTGATTTCAGGTCATCTGAGTCATAGTCAGGATTCCATTCTAGTCAGTCACAGAGACACTGGTCTACTTATTTTATGAAAGCCCAATAACTAGCTTCTACATATGCCTTGACATAAAGTCCTTCGCTATAAAGAACATCAGTAAGGCCTTTCTTTCCATTTCTTTTCTTCTCCATCTTTAAAATAAGAATCCATTCCTCCTTAGAATATATATTTTTAGCAGAAGAAGCTCATTCTCTATACTTTTGAGCCCACTGCTTCAATACAATTATTAAAGTTTGTGTTTTGGAAGACACCCCTCTGTACATCTTCAAGCTTTCCTCATAAAACTTTCAGGTAATAACAATGTGTTGACCTATAAAATATACATAAGACTGCAATTCAAATGCAGCAACCCTCTGAAATTCACAGTGGAGTTTTAGCCACTTGAAAATCGAAAATATGCCACTGTAGCCACAGCATGTTACAATAAAAATAAAATATTTTTCCGGTGAAATATATATGTTTTTTAGTTCCGATCGAATGACATCAATGTAGAGAAGCATGGTACACACTAAGCAGCAGTTGAGAAGCGCAATCAATGTAAACCAGGTATAATGCAAACTGTCATACTGCTGCAGTGAACACCTATAAGCATACCAATGTAGTGCCTCTCTCACTGTAAAAGGCCACATCCCTTTTGAGATTTCATTATGAAATTTTCAGAGAGTAACATGACAATCAGCTACAAAAACACTTAACCCTACCACATTATTTGCTTATAGATGTAGTGGGTTAACTATGGCATGTTGTAAATGAAAAAACAATCTGGTAAATCACATAGGATTTCTACTGACATAATGACAATTCAATAAAGCATTTTAGGCCATTTTTTTATATTTGGTACACTGTGAAGTTCAGCACAGCATCCAAAATAAAAAGAGTGAAATGCAAAAATGTCATTCAGTGGGAGCAAAGGCATATAAACTAAGGTCATTGGGGCCTGCTATTGAAAGGCTATATCTTGTTCCTCCTTTGAGATGATATTAAGAAACTTTCAGCTAATAATAAACTATTTGGCTACAAAATACATGAGACTGCAAATCTCACATCAGAACTTCTAGTGCAGCATTGCTCTTAATATGATTCCCCCCAGTTTTAGCCAAGACATGGTATAGCATTTTAGTCATGTCAGGTAACAACAGAAAACTATGGGGAAATTCATATAGCTTAGCTTACACCTCATGGTAGTATTTTGGAATAAATAAAAACAACATGGTGATCTACCATGAAGACACACAGCACAATATCATGCTGTCTCTGAGACTGTGGTGCATGCAAATAAGACAGTCTGGGGAGAGGCATATGCTAATTAGCTATGTGCTCGCTATGCCAGAACCACCTCCAGGAAGGCATCTATGCACCAAGCAACTAATAGAATTACTTGATTGTGTAGATTAGCATAGCTGCTCCTACCAGACTGCAGTAGAGAATATGGCCAAAAGGCTGTGTGCAGCCATTGTGGAAGAGGTCAGCACTGGGGAGTTTGATTGCAAGGGAGGGGTGCAAGTGAATGTATGGGAGAAGCTGTATGTATGAGTGTGTGTGTGTGTGTGTGTGTGTGTGTGTGTGTGTGTGTGTGTGTGTGTGTGTGTTTAAGTGGGGGCTGGGGTACCTGCCATATCTCCTTATACCCCTAGACTAACAAGCATAGTTTACAACATTGGACAGGGGGAACTACTCACCAGGAATTACTTCATCAGATTTTTGCTGTGACCTCAGTTAAACCAGTAGAGGTAACATACATATACTGTCTAAGTGGAATATGCCTTTTCTGGCAGGATACACCACCCTGACAGCAATGTTGCCATATATGCATAATGGCCACATTCCACTTTGACAAATCCAGTCTCTCCCCAACCAATCATATTAGTAATCATTCAGAAGTTATTTTATTATTGCCTCCTGCTTTTATATCATACCACAAAACAATACGCACTTTCTGTATATTTCCGATGTCTCATTGGGAACAAAATGAGAACCATAACAGCCAAAGTAACATATGCAACTTATTAGACACACAAAGTTTACATCATTTTTATTCAACAGTGATTATGTTGATGACCCTGTGTTTTCACATACAGCACATCTCCTTATGACAGCACAAAAAGTATCTATCACCTGTGCTCACTTTTGAGGTTTGATTGTGAGGAAATGAAAGAAACAATGGCCAAAGTAAGCTATTTCAATCTATTAATGTTACACGTGTATATAAGCCCCCTCACAAATCAGCCGCAAAAGTGGTTGTTTGACATTAATTGAGTAATTATCCTTTGTTTTCATATACAGCATGCCCCATACCTCTCACTGACCCCCTACTCCCCCCCAAAAAAGAAAACAACAAGACAGCCACTTTCTGTGCACATTTCTAGTGTGTGTGTGTGTGTGTGTGTGTGTGTGTGTGTGTGTGTGTGTGTGTGTGTGAAGAAAATAAAAGGTAGTGGCTCTGGTAATGAATTTCATCTCATTATTATTGGATGCTTACATTGTTCTTCAGACTAACCTAATCACATAAATGGCCAGTGCTGATGGCAAGCCTATGTTTAATACACCAAGTATGTATTTGGTCTAGTTCTTGCACGAGAAGTTAGGTATTAGAATGGGATTTGGTAACCATCCCTAGTTTACAATCATTAGCAAATATGCATGCTATAGCCCTTTGACAATGGAGTCTTGGATAGGGTCCTGTAGAAAAACAATGCCAACATATTTCTGTCTAAAAAACACCACCAACGTTAACAGTTTAGGTTCTAGCAGACAACCAATAAACTATCCAGTAAATGGTATATAGTTAGCTTTGAGTTAGGAGATGTCAATTATCCAAGCACAGGGGACAGTGTCAAAGGCTTTGGCAAGGGCTGGATAAGCAGGTTGAAATATATATCCCTAGTCCAGGGCTTCAGTATCCCTTTCAAGTAACTTAAAGTTGAGAAGGTATTTTCTGCTTTTTGTAAAGCTAAAGTGGTGTGTGCCAGTAATATAAAATGACTTAATTCATGATTTATTAAATCAGCTATAATACATTATATAGCGTTGCAAATAAAACTGGTGAGATTAATGGGCCTGTATTTCCTGAGGCTAGTAATAGGACAATCTTTATTCAATGGCACCACAACTGTCATTCTCCAAACATTGAGGACATTACTTATTTATATATTTAGTTATATTTGTTTACTGGGGTAGTGCACTTATCAATATTAAACAATTTCTGGCTCAACCCAATGAGACTAAACAAGTGGAGGCACACAGATAGAAGAGGTGGTAGAGAGATTTTGCTAAGTGGGATTTTATGCATTTCAGCAGACATCTAGGGATGTTGTCAGGATCCATTAATGTGGTACCTTTAATTTTGAAAAGTGACAAAAGGTCTTGGTTCAAACTGATCTCAGGAGAAGGGGATAAAGGAATGAGTGCCACAGAATGAAGGGTGGGTGGAGTGAAGTTTAAAGAACATTTTTTCTGAAAGAAGACTAGCAAACTCCTTGGGGTCAGAGAAGAAGATACCATTGGAGGCAAGTTCAGTATAGAATTGCTAGTTACTTCTAAGCTTCCTAATCTGGTTGAAGAAGGCCTGATTGTTCTCTTTTGAATTAACTGCAGCTATAAGTTCACAGCTGGCTTCACATTTCCTGATGGTAAGTTTGAGAGGTTTACTTACCAGTTTTAAATCCCTTTATTATGATGAAGTTGACATATTTTAGTGATATCCAGGAAATGAGCTTCCTGGTGTGCTAGTTCAACTATATAGGTAAGTATTGGATGCACCTAACAGTTTTTACATGTACAAGTCTGGGAGAAGACAGTTCAACAGGGTGACAGAGTCTGGTGTACTCTACACAAGAGATATGGTGACAGAGCCTTAAATGGACCAACCACCAATTTGGAAATGTCTTCAAGAACTTCAGCATGTTTAGTATTAAAATAGTCTTCTCCTAGGCCCCTAGTAAAGAAATTACTACTCATAAGCATTCTTTCTAATGAAATAATGGATGCTTTTATGGGGGTAAAAGTCTATTTAAACTATTAAGTTTTGGAAGCATTTTTGTTGTAACAATTTTGAAAGACTGTCTTTTTTCATAACCATAGATATAAGATTCCAGATTATACTGAGTGTTTCATGTCAGCTATGCTGTACCAGAGGTTGCAAATGGAGATACAAACAAATTCCATCTGCTCTCTCATGGTGGCTGCTATTAGAGCAGTATGGCCTTGCAATGCTGGGGGAAATCCTCTGCTTGAAGCATACTATCCTATGGAGTACTGAAGCACTCATTATTATAATTAAATTCCCTTCCCCATTCATGTTTACATTTATTTTGTAATCTTCATTCACCCAATCTGATGAAATACTTTTTTGTTGATTTTTTATTATGCGAGAAAACAGATCACAGAACATCAAGTTGCTTTATTTCTTGCACCTCAGTAATGGTGGTTTTCTCTGTTATTTTTTGGCATCAGTAACTTTTTCACACAACAATATAACTCCACAGTTCTACAATATCCCCACAAAGAAAGACAGCATTTCCATTCAGATTTAACCCTTTCACTTTCAGCGATATCCAAATGTAGATTTAGGCAGGCCACTGCTAGCCCATCGGTTTCGCCATTCCTACATGGATTGACATACTATGCACATAGACTGAGTTCCAGGTGTAAAATGTTAATTTTCTCACACCGACATTGGCACTACTGCAGATGAGAATGTTTTTAAGTAGAGTCGAATGTGCACATCCATAACTATTCACACTGATGCCTTCTTTCTTACTCCACAGATAGGCATGAAGACTTGTTAGAACTACCACAGATTCTTAGTTAACAAAATACAAAAGAAAAGTAAATAAACCTGGTAACATGCTGTCAAGAATCTAAATATACAGTTACCAAAAGAAGAGAGAACAGCCTGACAAACAATCTCAAAAGAAAGAAAATCAATCTTATTTTACTTTTCAGAAAGTGAGATGATTTGACAAGGGCTTCATGTTCAAAGTTGCCAAAATAATCAGAGAGATTCCTAAAGGTTAGCATGAGGTGTACACTATTTGCACACCTTGAAGTAAAGTTTTTTGAATTCAAGAACAGCCCTACCACAATGTGTTTGCTATGCATTCTTTCAGAAAGGATACTCAAAGTGTACATATAGTGTATACCTTGTGGTAACCTTTGGGAAATCACCTCAGAAGACAAATTCTTGAAAAGACATATGAATCCCATTAAGGGAAAAGCAAAGTGCATGAAAAACAAAAGACACTGGCCACAACCATGAACTCATACAGAGAAAGGAGTGTATGGAGCAATAGTATTTGCAAATCCTCCACTGCTGACTCAAACAAAGAAAGGATTACAGAGCTGTAGTATTTGTAATACTGCTATAAAAACAGTCCTGGAAAAAAAGAGAGGTTTGCTGACATAGTCCATAGTTATCCCAGTGGTGGAGATCATATTCATCCAAAGAGTCAAGTGGGCACCGACTTCCTTCCCTTTAGTAATGTCAAGCTTCTTATTTATTCCAAGTGCCTTTAAATAAACTTGACAGACAGAACAAGTGTAAGAGGATGAGGATCTGGCACGTTAATGTCTACATTCAAGACAGGAGATACCCATTGTTGTTGTATCTGATTATGGTCCACAATCAAATGCATGAATTCAGAGCATCTGTGCAGGAGTAAAAGTTAAAACATGAAATGCTGACTGCGCACAATCCACTTCTGAAGGGGAACATGGGCTAACGTATCCAAACGGTCAAGACTCTTATGCACAGAGAGCAGTATCAAAACTTATGACGAATGTCACTTGCAGTTTTAGAATATAGCAATACATTTCAAAATGAGTTACAACCTGGATAAGTTTCCAACAACGAAAACAAACCAAAAAATCCAATACACACTTCTCACAATGAGGGAGAAAGAAAGTTTGGCTTTCTTTACTTTGCTGTCTGTCAATTATCAATACTCTCCAGTTAACTGGATCAATCGTTCCTCACACTAAGGCAAAGTTTGTGCATGAAAGGCTATCACTTGGACAGCCATCAAGGGTGGTTTGAGGGTTTTTTTTAGTTTTTATCCCCATCCCTACTGGCATGCATCTGGTGAGTGCTAGAAGCATGCAAAGGTTTGATGGAAGATGTCCCTCTCTACTTAAAGGAGCATTCCCAGAATTCCTAACAAGCAGCCCTAACCTTCCTAAGCCTCTACTAAGGAGCAGTGCCAGTGTGCCCCAGTGTGTGTACAGTCCCTTATCTCCACCTTGAGAGAGGTGAGATGGCCACAGCTCTTTACTCCTTCCCCTTTCTACCTGCCTCCTCCAACCCTAAATGCCTGGTTCACAGTCAGAGATCTATCCTTTTTCTGGCCCCCATGGAACCATGCTAAGAAGAAGACTGTTAATCCAAGCAATAAAATGAGCGGTCATGATATGTTTTTACAGCATAAGGAATGCAAACACCCATTTTTTTTATTCTTTTCATTAAATCTCCTTCCGATATTATGTTAAACATATTTTTTTGAATATAGGAATATTTTGCATCAGGGACTCATTCCCTCACTAGCTTATCTACAACTATATTAATGATGCCTAAAAGTTCATGTAAAGTAAAAGAAATGCTGGAAAACATCTGCAAAGACAGAAATACATTTATAAATAAATATTATGATATAAAAACTTCCAGAAGATTACCTGATTTACAAGCTGAAAATACAGTTCCCTATTATGCTGTCACAGACGCAGTTTGTCGACTGCGTCTTCATCTAAACGAAAAGTGCGAAAAGGCAAAATAGTGAAGCGGCTTTTCAGTGAATTCTTTCCCTGGGAAAGAATTTGCTTGGCCTCTTTTGAGTTGGGAAAGCCCATAGACCAAAGCTTAACTGAAAAAAGAAAACAACTGAAACAAGGTCCTGTTGTTCATGGGTTCTTTGGAAAAGCTATACAGGAGAAATAGCAAACTATTCCCCCAAACATAACTAGATTACACTAGATGGTACACTTGTGGAATAATACCCACTTATACCACTATGTGCTTAGAGAGTATTCCACCAAATATAAATAAATTACAATGGATGGTACCTTTCTGGGATAACACCACTGTATATTGCTGTGCCAGTTAAAGAGCAATCTCCCAGACATAAACAAATTACACTAGCAGTACCCTTGAGGGATAGTAAATACCCATGTATCTGTGCTGCTTACCGAACATTTCCCCAGACATAAATAAATTACACACTGGTTGGCACCCTAATGGGTAACACCCATGTACTAATCTGTGCTGCTTATAGAGCATTCCACCAGACATAAATTATACTTACGTTTGATAATATTGCTTACAGAGCATTCCTCAGACATAAATAAATTCCACTGGTTGGCGCCCACCCTTTACACACAGTTGGCTACTTTCTAGCCTTCAAATAGTTTATAAAAATATGACTAAGCATAACTAATAAAGGATACTCCATTCTTTCTTTTTTTGAAAATCTCTATTAAATGCTATTTTTCAGAACTTAAACCACACAATAATATCAACAACATAGTAAAAAAACAATTATTCAAAAACATGTATAGATAATAACATACTTCACAAATAACTATATACTCACTACCCTCTATACCTAACTCATTCCTAGGCCTCCTCCTATCTCAAAAACATCTTAACAACCTCTTCTTGATCCATTTTTCTCTACTTTTTTTTCTCAAGTATGCTTTCTCTCTCTCTCTAAATTTCCTCTTCTTGATCCAAACTTTGTCTATTTACTTTTTTTCTCAAATATACCTCTCTCTAAATATAAATATATATATATATATATATATATATATATATATATATATATATATATATATAGATATACATACATATATATATATATATATATATATATATATATATATATATATATATATATCTCATCATCATCTTCTTTCGGCTGTTCCTGTTAGGGGTTGCCACAGTGGATCATCTCATTTCTTCCTGTCCTCTGTATCATGCTCTTTCACACCAACCGCCTGCATGTTCTCTCTCACCACATCCATAAACCTTATCTTAGGCCTTCCTCTTTTCCTCTTACCTGGCAGCTCCATCCTTAGCATCTTTTTCCCAATATACCCAGCATCCCACCTCAGCACATGTCCAAACCAACGCAATCTCGCCTCTCTTGCTTTGTCTCCAAACTGTCCAACCTGAGCTGACCCTCTAATATACTGATTCCTAATCCTGTCCATCCTAGTCACACCCAGTGCAAATCTTAACATCTTTAACTCTGCCACATCCAGCTCTGACTCCTGCCTTTTTGTCAGTGCTACCTTCTCCAACCCATATAACATAGCTGGTCTCACTACCCTCTTGTAGACCTTCCCTTTCACTCTTTACTGGTACCAGTCTGTCACAAATCACTCCTGACACTCTTCTCCACCCATTCCACCCTGCCTGTACTCTCTTCACCTCTCTTCCACATTCACCATTACTCTGAACTGTTGATCCCAAGTTCTTAAACTCATCCACCTTTACCAACTCTACTCCCTGCATCCTCACCATTCCTCTACCCTCCCTCTCATTTACACACACATATTCTGTTTTAGCCCTGCTGACCTTCATTCCTCTCCTCTCTAAAGCACATCTCCACCTCTCTAGGGTCTCCTCAACCTGGTCCCTACTTTCACTACATATCACAATGTCATCTGCAAACATCATAGTTCATGGGGCCTCCTGTCTAATCTCATCTATCAACCTGTCCATCACCACTGCAAATAACAAAGGGCTCAGAGCTGATCCTTGATGTAATCACACCTCCACCTTAAACGTATCTGTCACTCCCACTGCAGTCCTCACCAATGTCACACAACCCATGTACATATCCTGTACCACTCTTACATACTTCTCTGCCACTCTCAACTTCCTCATACAATACCACAACTCCTCTCTAGGCACCCTGTCATATGCTTTCTCCAAGTCCACAAAGACACAATGCAACTCCTTCTTACCTTCTCTGTATTTCATCAACAACACTCTCAGAGCAAATATTGCATCTGTAGTGCTCTTTCCTGGCATGAAACCATACAGCTGATCACTAATAATCACCTCCCTTCTTAACTTAGCTTCCACTACTCTTTCCCATAACTTCAAGCTGTGACTGATCAATTTTATCCCTCTGTAGTTACTGCAGCTCTGCACATCACCCTTCTTCTTAAAGATAGGTACCAAAACACTTTTTCTCTACTCCTCAGGCATCCTCTGACTTTCCAAAATTTCATTAAACAATCTGGTTAAAAATTCCACTGCCATTTCTCCTAAGCACCTCCATGCTACCACTGGTATGTCATCTGGGCCAACAGCCTTTCCATTCTTCATCCTCTTCATAGCTGTCCTTACTTCCTCCTTGCTAACCTGCTTCACTTCCTGATTCATTATCCCCACATCATCCAACCTTCTCTCTCTCTCTCATTCTCTTCATTCATCAGCTCTTCAAAGTACTCTTTCCATCTACTCAACACACTCTCCTCACTTGTGAGTATGTTTCCCTCACTGTCCTTTATCACTCTTTACCTGCTGCACATCTTTCCCAGCTCTGTCCCTCTGTCTAGCCAATCGGTACAGGTCCTTTTCTCCCTCTTTAGTGTCCAATTTCTCATACAACTCTCTATATGCCTTATCCTTAGCCTTCACCACCTCTCCCTTTGCCATGCGCCTCATCTCCTTATACTCATATCTACTTTCTTCATCTCTTTGACAATCCCACTTCTTCTTTGCCAGCCTCTTCCTCTGTATACTCTCCTATACTTCCTCATTCCACCACCATGTCTCCTTGTCCTCCTTCCTCTGTCCAGATGTCACACCAAGCACCTTCCTAGCAGTCTCCCTTACTAGCTCTGCTGTAGTTACTCAGCTATTCGGTAACTCTTCATTGCCTCCCAGTGCCTGTCTTAACTCTTCCCTGAACTCCACAATCACCCTTTTGTAACTTCCACTATTTAATCCTTGGCACTGCTTTCACACTCCTCCTCCGCTTCTTGATCACCAACATCATCCTACAGACCACCATTCTTTGCTGCTTAACTACACTTTCCCCAGTCACCACTTTACAGTCTCCAATCTCCTTCAGACTGGCCCTCCTACATAGGATATAATCCACCTGTGTGCATCTTCCTCCACTCTTGTATGTCACCCTATGCTCCTTCCTCTTCTTAAAATACGTATTCACGACAGCCATGTCCATCCTTTTCGCAAAATCCAAAATCATCTGACCTTTTGCATTCCTCTCCTTAACACCATACCTACCCATCACTTCCTATCCCCGCTGTTCACTTCACCAACATGCTCACTGAAGTCCGCTCCAATCACTAGTCTCTCACCCTTGGGTACACTCACCACCACTTCATCCAACTCACTCCAAACTTTTTCTTTCTCATCCATCGCACACCCAACTTGTGGAGCATATGCACCAACAACATTCATCATTACACCATCAATTTCAAGCTTCATAAACATCGCTCCATCAGACACTCTCTTCACCTCCAAAACACTCTTGGCATACTGTTCCGTTAGGATAACCCCTACCCCATTTCTTCTGCCATCCACACCATGATAGAACAATTTGAACCCGCCTCCTATACACTTGGCCTTACTTCCCTTCCATCTGGTCTCTTGCACGCACAATATATCAATACCTTCCTTCTCTCCATCATAACAGCTAGCTCTCTCCCAATACCAGTCATACTGCCAACATTCAAAGTTCCTACTCTCAGTACTACACTCCTAACCTTCCTCCTCTCTTCCTGCCTTCTGGCATGCCTTCCCCTCCTCTTCTTCTTCGGCCAACAGTAGCCCAATTTCCGCCAGCACCCTGTTGGCTAACAGTACTGGTGGCGGTCGTTGTTAACCCGGGCCTCGACCGATCCAGTTTGTAAATATGAAATGTTCTCCACATCAGTAATTTGGCAGAGGTTTTACGCCGGATGCCCTTCCTGATGCAACCCTCCCCATTTATCTGGGCTTGGGACCAGCATAAAGAAATGCACTGGCTTGTGCATCCCCAGTGGCTGGGTTCATCCCATACACACACACATTTCCTCATGGCTTTTTGGTTACTGAATTATATAATTCAAAACAAGTTTTTCTTTTATGAACTATTTAAAATATTTTGTTTCTTTATTATTGTAAACATTGTAGTTATGAATTTTACAGTATATTTTTGTAAATACTGAATCATGGAGCTTTTCTCCCCAGGCCTCCATTGAAAACGGGCTCTTGTAGGCCCAATAGACTTTCCCAGTTAACACACTGCAAATAAAATAAAAATAAAATAAATATACAAATGTGCCATATGTCCATAAATGAAGATACAATATTTACATTAATGTAGAATGTAGAATTTAATCAAGTAACATATCCCAAAATTCAATAAAATGTGAATATAGTTTTTGACTGTAAATTAAGTATTTGTGAGCTAATAAGTATTTGGTAACTACTTGTTTAAATCCAGTCCATGAAAGTGGTGATCTATATTTCCAGCTTAATGTGATATAAAATCTGATTAGAGTAAACAGTGTTAAGATATGTGTCTCTAACTTTGATAGCCCGGGAGGGAATATGGAAAACAGTAAATTTCCAAGATAGGGTTGTTTTCTTGTACCCCATTTTTTCCAGTTGAATTCTTAGTGAACAAACTTTGTAGGAGCATTTACAGCTCCAGAACTACGTATGAGATCAGCCTTTTGGTTGTCACAACATGGACACAGAGAAGTTGTGGGATAAAATTTGCTTAATGTAGTTGGAGTAAGGTAAGCATTGTTTAATAGCATAAGTTGAGTGTAATAAGTTTTTTAAAGGGATACATTTTAAGGTTATTTGATTGGTTGAGATTGACGGATCTAGTTCTTTCCAATATTTCAAGAATACTACATCATTTGGGGATTTAATTGAAATGATGAATTTATATGAGTTATAGATTATTTTCCCCTCAGCAAAAGCAGGTTCCATATGGTTTTACAACTATTTATGTCATTTGAGTCTAAACTGGGATTTTCCAAAATGTTAGGACACAGTTCCCAAATTGGTCTTAAAATAATAGTAAAACTTTTGGGAAGATTCATTTGTAGTCTCATCTCAGTAAGGGTTTTTGAAGGGGAAAACGTCAAACAAACTTGTTTCTTTAAGAAGGAGATAATTGTCTAAGTTAATCATTTTATTATTTACAGTAAAAAATAGTGAAGGACCAAGCCACGGCAACACAAGGTACAAACTTTTAATAATATTGAGTGCTTTCGCAGCATTGCTAATTCATCAGACATTACAGAAAAAAAACAAACAACGCCATTTTAAAAATAGAAATCAGCCAAGTTTTTGTAGGGTAGTTATTATATGTCTTGGGGATAACATGTATTTCAGTAGTTTGCAAATTTTCCTTATTAAGAAAGGGAAGAGTCTTAGGGTTAAAGTTAAACATTTTAATATAGTTTTAAAAATAATTTTAGCCATGTTGGAGACCAAGTTGTTCTTTTTGGAACATAGTCAGAGATTACTACTATTTTATTACAGTTAATGATATTGTAGTTTAGTTTAAAATCAGGGAAACTCAGACCACCATTGTCCTTAGGACAAGTCAGGTTTTTGTAATTAATTCTTATTGATTTAGGAAACCATAGCCGGCCTTAGGCATAGGCCAACTAGGCAGCTGCCTAGGGTGCCGCTCTAGAAGGGGCACTTTTCCAGTATTTATTTGGTGTAGGTAGACCAGGATGGGGGCACCAGGTGGTGGTGGTGGGGTGCCGTGGAGCCCTTTTGCCTAGGGCACTAGTTGACCTAAAGCCAGACCTGTAGGAAACCATAAAAATTTGGAAAGAGAGGAATGAAGGGATTTAAAAATGTGTTATATAGTACTATATTGGAAGTCTTTACAACATACAGTAATCTTGGTAAGATGCTCATTTTAATAACAGCTATTTTGGCAAGAAATAAGAGTTAGAGTTTTGCCCACCTAGTAAGATCCTGTTGTATATTGAACCAAAGCTTTTTAATATTATTTAGACAGAATTGTTTAGGACCCTGGAAGAAGGAAGTACTGCAGGGAGTGATTGATTTCTGTTGATAGTGGACAAGTGGGTAATTGACAACAAGAGTTAATAGGAAAAAGTGGTGATTTCCCTAAATTTAGTTTCTAAGTTGAAAATTTTGAGAAAGTATCAACAGAGTTTAGAATTTTCTGTAGGTCTGAATTAGGAAGGATAAAATATAAATTTAAGTCATCATAAGGAAAAGCTAATAAAGCAATTTTAGTATTAAAAAGAACAGGGATATAATGAAAGGTTTTCTGTGTAATTAACAGGAATAAAGGTTGAATGTGTAGATCAAATAAGTAAGGGGACATTGGACATCCTTGTCTAGCTCCATTTTTGACATCAATCTGGGAAGAGGAGCATTTATTAATTTGTAGAATAGTATGAGAATTAGAATATAGTGTTTTCATAGTTTGGATAAAATCTAGGAGTATGTCAACTCAGGGTAAGACTGATAGTGAGACGTTGAAGTTAAATCTATCAAAAGCTTTAGAAGAGTTGATAGCAAAGATATATATTGGAGTATGATTTTGATTAGATAGGGTTACCATGGCATCTTGTGTGAGTACGGTCAAAAGTTTGCCTGTGCTGTATGAATCCAGATTGGTCTGGTGAGATAATGTATGGGATAATAGGTTTAAGTCTGTTGGCTAAAATTGAAGCAAAGCACTTCATATCCAAGTTAATCAAAGAAATAGGTCTATAATTCCATGGATTTTTGTGATCAGAATTTTGGGGCTAAAGATAGTTTTAGAGGCATTTAGATGCAAGTCTATAATTCCATTCTCCCTGAAGTAATTAAATAAACATAAAAGAATGTTAGAGATTTTTTGGGGCAAAAGTTTTATAAAATTCTGCAGCAAGGCCATCAGGTCCTGGGGCTTTGTTAGATTTAAGTTTATTTTTTGTCATAATTATTTCTTGTTGGATAATAGGGGAAGACAGATAGTCTTGTTGTATTTGGTTAAACTCCAGAAAATAATAGGTGATTTAGTTCTTGTTTGTTTATAGAAAGATCAAGAGAACTATAAGAATAGGAGTATAGTTTTCAAATAACTGGACTATATCTTGACTGGTATAGTAGTTTTTATCCTGATACGAGATCTCAGATATGACAGGGGAGAGTTTACTCTGGTTAACTAGTCTTGCCAGAAATGTGGATGGCATTTGAGACCATTCTGAATAATTAGCAAGGATACGTTTTTTGCATTTAATTGAGTTTTTTTCTGAAGGTGAATTATCTGTTTTTCTGTTTACTGTCTCATTGTTGAAATTTGATTCTAGATCCATCTCTAGATTTGTGATTTTATTTTTAATTGAAGATTTTTTTAAGGAGATATTTTTTATAATAGAAAGCTTTACATATAAAAGATCCTCTAATTAAGGTTTTTATAGAAGCCCAATAAATGTCAAAAGGTAATTGGTTAAGATCAAGTGAATCTACAGATTTTTCCAAAATAGTATCTATTTCTCAAATCAAATCTTTTTTTTTTGCAAGAGATTAGGGTTTAGTGTTCAATTATGACCTCTGTTACTAGTATTAATATTATTAAACCAGTCAATAATAAAGGCAATTTTAAAATGGTCGGAAAGAAATCTAGGTTGTGTGTGGAAAGAGTTGTTAAAATTAAAAAAAAAATCTTGAGCAGAAAAAAATCCAGTCTGGACCAGGCTTTATGGCAGTAGGAATAAGAGGTGAATTTGTCTTTTGGAGAATTTTTAGATTGGAAAATGTATGGATTAAATAGATTAAAATAGTTTTTAAGTTGCAAAATAGCTATCGACACATGTTTGTTAAATGTAGTTTTAGTGTTTGTCCTATCTGTCATGGGATCTTGAACACTATTCCTTGATCCATTGTTCCCCATAGTATGTTTCCCATTGCTCAGGAAGCATGTGTATCTCTTATATTAGAATTAGGTTTGCTTTAGATTTAAAGGCCAAATGAAGGAACAATTTCTTTTTTTCCCAGTTGAATCCCCTTTTCAGTCCACGAGTCACCTGTCCACATAGTAAGACAATACCTTTAAATGCTTTAGAAAAATAGCAGGAATGTGAAATTCTGATAAGGAAAGGGAAATAGCACTTATCTCTTCCTGCATTATCCTTCTGCCTTATCACACAAAAAAAAAATCACAAAAAAGGGAAATAGCACTTATCTCTTCCTGCATTATCCTTGTGCCTAATCACAAAACTACTTAGCCTAGAAGAGAGTGGGATGGTAAACAACAGAGGTCTAGAGCAACGATAAAAAAAAAAAAAAAAAAAATAGATCAAAAGGCAATATGTCTCCAACAAATATTTGTAGTGGCATATAATCCCAGAATAAAAATATTAATCAAATAGGACCCTAACACACCAATCTCCCATCTCTTATTAAAACATGGGAGTGTAAGGTAGACAGTTGTAAAAATGTATTAGTCCAGGACATCTACCATCAGCAAATATTCATGACATCACATATAGCTAAAAGTCAAGTAAAGAGAAATATAGATAGCCTGATATCCTGATCTATTTTTCATAGAAGAGACATTTAGTACAAATTTGTCTAAAAATATACTGTAAATGTCAAGGTCATATATTGTATGATTAAACATATCATCGTGCAGTATATATTTTCTTATTTATGTATTGCAACACTCAATATAAGCAGGTCTGATAACTTGAGAAAGTAAATGATTCAAAGATAGCATGAGGTAATAAACTTAAATTCTTGACTTGTGAGAAAGATACAATTTTGACATTTGCCTTGTGCGAATCAGTGCGTCCTATTCATAGCCAAGATATAGGCCATTCTTGTTACTAGTGCAATTAAAATATCATCCCAAAAATCAGTATACATGACCAGATCATGTATATATCATTGTTATAGGGAAGAATTTAAATAGTTGATGGTATACATTAGCTTCCCTGTTGTTTTTTTGCAAAAAGTGTATTATTAACTTGCTTGGTCGAAAGGTATAAAAATCCTGGTGTCAAAGGGAGACTGGTTGTGACCCATAACTATTATGATTACAAATATTATGAAGCTAATAAAGATCCACAGCCCTCATCTTAAATGGGGTTAAGAAAAATGTAGATTAAAATATAAAACTGACATACAAGATGAAACTAATGCAAGATATATGGTAAGTCAAGTTAATTGTAGGAAAAGGTCTCTTATTTATTGTATATGCATTTGAATTCTGGCAGAAGCAAGATCAAATAATATCTATTAATTCCATTTCCTGGCATCCTATTAATGATTGAGGCAGAAGTTATTGAAAAGGTGTCTAGTAAAGATAGGGCATCTTTCTTTCTAGTCAATCTAAGTATATCATATGAATCAAAGTGAACATTAACTACAATAACATTTCCTAATATAGGGTCCCATCAAAGGCAACAAGTGATGGTATCATAAAGGTATTAGAAGCTCCCCATTTTAAAACATCTAAGTGAAGACAGAGCAGGCTAAAATATTCTACATCAGATTTAACAAGATTAAACTCAAGTAGCCAAAACTCATCCAATAAGCTCTACATATTGGGTAGATACAGGCTGTATCTGAATAATGTAAATACTATGGATGTATTTGACTTTATGGTAGTAGTCCCAAGAATATGGGAAGTCACATGACTATCATATGCATTTCAGTATATCCTATTCTCACTACCATTAAAAGAAAACCATCTAAGTATGTTTCCTTAAAGTTTTGTTAGAAATCATCTTATTGTGATAATATTATTATTTCAGTCATGGAGGCAATTTTACTAAGTAGAAACAGGATTACATTTTCTGACAACTGACAAAGATTCATTTTTTTCCAATATTATGACCAAGTTCCAAAATATTATATGATTTTACAGGAATTAAACAATGATGGCATTGTGCTACTAGTTTCTGACCCAATAATACAGTGAGCCATAAAAATACATTGCAGACATCAGACATTCTTTAAGATGAAGCAGTGCAATAGCACTCTGTGCAGTAAATGGTATGACATCAAACGCACATACAATAATTAGCTCCACTATCATTTTTGAAAGAAAACCTCAAAGGTGAAATAGTAGTTAATAGTTAGGAATGAATATCAATTGGTCACATTCCAGTCATTTAGATATTCTTAATGCTTGGCTCTTCAAGTGTGCAGGGAAATATAAACCTGTAGTAGGAACTGGATTAGTCTCAGTAGTGATAAAAGTTTTACCTTGAGCAAACTGGACATTGCAAATAGACTTTCTCCAAGCCCTCGAGATTACAGAAGGTGCACATTTTCTCCAAGCCCTCGAGATTACAGAAGGTGTACATTTGAGAATGTTAGGCACTATGTTTCTTAAAACTGTAGGAGTCTGGGAGAAAAAGGTCACATTGAAAAGGAAGTTAGTGTATTTATGTGATGTTAAGGGTCACACATATGTAAGAGAAGCGATTAATGGATTCCGTAAGAAAACTTGCATCCTGATAACTTCGGACCAATTCCATGGTGGAGGGAAGAAAAAATATGTCTCCTAAAGTATTAACACTCCAATCAGGTAGATTGTGGCATCATAATGGCATTGTACATGAAGTTTAATGTGCAGTAGAGTCAGCGTTTAGATGTATCAAGATTCACTAGTTCATTAAAGGCATTCTTGAAGATATGTTTTGCATCCTTGGTGCTGTAGGCAGTGTATTTAACACCTTGGTACTGAAAAAGTGACTTGTTCAGGTATTTCTTCATTTGAAACCATTTGTTTTTGGATCAGGTAGGCACAGAATGGGGACAGTTTTTGCCTGTTTTCTTTAATTTGTAGCAGAAGACCTTGCTCAAAGAATATTTTATAGCCGTTCTAGGTGATGCATTTCTTTTTTTTGCAGCTGAAAGTATTTTAGTGACATCCTGAAAGTTAAGTAGTTTAATGTAAACCAGTCTTGGTTTGTCAGAGTCCAGAGGAGGTCAGATCACCTGATGAGCTCTTTCAATAGTTTTGTAGTTAGCCTCAGAGAAGTTTTCCAGTAAGAGACCAAAAATTATTTGGATTGACTCTAGTAACTTTGTTTGTTCAATTCGTTCAGGAATACCTCTTATAATAACATTGTTACATTTTTGTTGCATTTTGTGTATATATTTTAAATTAGATTCAGTTTCCTTCTGAAGTACGTCTAGTTTAATTTCATTTTCAAAAACGTTTGCTTCCATTTTCTCAAATCTGCTTGCAATTTGGTAAACTGAGTCTCCAAAGGTTTTCAGCTGCTCAGGAAAGTTTTGTGTAGCCATTTGGAGTGGTTGAAGAACCAGTTTTAATTCTTTGAGGTTTGTAAGTTAAGATTTATTTTTACTTGTCATTTTACTGAGTTCTTGCTGTTTTCCAGTTCTAGGCCTCTTGGATAAAGTATCTTTTTCTGGAGAGGCTATTGATGAAAAGTTGGTTTTAGTGCTTGAAACATCCATGTTATCAGATTAATTTGACATCTTTGTTTTTTCTTGTTGCTTTAGAGTTAAGAAACTGGTATCTGAGAACACGTGACAGAGAACAGACAGAGGAGTTTTGTTTCAATCCAAGGTTATTGTTCTTTTTCAGTTGTCAGAATTTGCTTTTAAGCAATTTAATACAACTGATAAGTTGAATTTGACAGTAGACTGATCATATTTTAACTGTGTAGCTGAGCTCTCTATCTGAAATGTTGAGGATTTTTAAGATCTTTTGCTACAGCTAAGAGATAGCTGTGTTTATAGGACGGCAGCCATCTTAACTTCCTGATACTCCATTCTTTCTAACAATTCACTCCTCTAAGTGTACAAAAAAGCTCCATGTGATGGGTTTAGAGAAGGCAGGGTTTAGGGCATAGCTATCAATTGTCATTGACATCAAGGAATGCTCTTGATTTTGCCATAGAATCTGTTCCTCATAAAATCTGTTTTTTTTTTTTTGTAAATCATTGAGGACTACAGCCATTAGATAATCAGAAACACTTGAGTTTCAGACTTTATATCTTTCAGAAAATGGGTGCCAATGCAAAAACCTGTTATTGTATCAACTCAAAGCATATAGAAGTAATATTTGAAATCTATCCCTGAACTTGGGCATTTGTTTCATTTACATTTTTGGCTTTGTCTCCAGTTCTTGAGCTAACATGTTGATAGGAATAAAGCAGTGCACTTGTGTGTCCCACCAGCTACCACAGAGCCACAGTAGGAAATATAACTTGGCATCATTGCTCCAAAGCCATGAAATAAAAACAAAGACTGTGGGAACAATATGAAAAGGACTGAGTACCAATGAGCACAGCCTGTAGAGGAAGTCCATTCTGCTGTATCATAACAAGAGAAAAAATTATATAAGAAAATAAAGGCAAAGCAGTTACTAGTTTCTGCTGGTGTAAATAGCTCTGTTTATGTAGAGGTTGTAGCACATTAAAAAGAAAAAAAAAAAAGGAAAAAGATCAACTGGATAGAATACAACTACATTTTTGAATGTGATGAAATATGAAATGAAGGGTACAGGAAAATAGGTTGGTTTGATAATTGGAAAGAGAAGTATGTGTTCGATGCATAAAAGGCGCTTACTAGTTGGCACAGAGGATTAAGACTATGAGCTGTAGCTCCTCTGATACAATGTTCGATTCCCATAATCTTCATCTGTCTACTGTGCGACCTTGAGCACGTTACTTAATCAGACATTCCCCCGGATTGACCTTAAAAAGGGACCGTGTGTCCAGTAATCTTACCCAGTTAACAAATGGGTATTTAATTGTTATAACAATCCTTCTTAGATTGAGCACTGGTTAGGCAATTTATTAGTTTACTATTAAAAATGTGTACTTTTCACTAAAGGGGAACATTGTAACAGCTATCTGTGCATTTATTAAGAGTGCACTATGTATTAAAAAACACTATGAGATAATGTTTACTTTGTTTCTCTGCATTTCAACAATAAATGCATGCACAGAGATAACAAATGAAGCATCATGTTGTCCTGAAATAAAATGGTCTGTAAGTACTCTAACCAAAGCCAAAACAGAAAGATCAACAAAAGCAATTGTTGCTGAAGATTCCCAGGTTCAAATATATAGCATATTACACAGGGGGAGGAGAAGGGTAATGTTTTAAGGTACAACGTAAGCCACCAACTAACTACAACATTTCCTGATGCACTACAACCTCAGAGTTGTTACATTAAAATAGGGAGACTGTGGTGACCACTGCTTCCCAGTGAGGGGATTTGTTGGGCAGTCCCCATCATTAGCATGCTTCAACATCATGACATACCTCCATGGTTTGTCTATATCATATTTCTTTCATCATGTTTCAGTAAGAAATGCACTGTCCAACTGAAGTTTAAGATTATATAACAGTTCAACATAAAGCAACAATAAAAAAGCAGTTGTGTGCTTTGTATTATTTTCAGTTGCTTATCAGAAAGTATATATAAATCAGAGCCAAGTTCATTTCTAAATGCAATGTCTGACATATCCACAAGGACCAAATAAAAAAGTGAATGACTAATTAAAATTAAATTTATTATTTTGCAAGTTTAAACTGTTGGTAAATGTTAACTCATCTTTGCCATTTAGCATTATTTTCATTTCAAAAAGAACTGTACAAAATGAGAAAATAAAGGCATTCTTATTATTAGCAAAGCAACTTGATGTACCAGCTCCAAGTCATTGTTTAAGATCTGAGTGGTCATGATATAATTTTCAGTGTATTTTTCTTCATCTTCCATCTCATTCAGAATTTCAGCAATACATCCTTCTTTGTTCTTAAGCTGTTGAATATGTTTTTGTTCCTTATCTTGGAGAAACCAGTGCAGTTTTACAAATGTTTGTTTAATGTATTGTCCCAAACTAAAAGCATCTTCCTAAAAAACAAGTAATATAGAGACAAATAGACTGGAATAGCTATATATAGCAGCATCATACTTGACAAACAACAAAAACCAGCCCACTGCCACAGTAGAAAGACAGCAGTGACCCAGGCCAAGGACTAAGGCTACGCCTTGAGATGGACAACCTCCCTGGACGCTGTCCTCTTTGGGAGAGTAGTTAAATATACAACTACCCTCTGCAGTTACTACAGCTCTACACATCACCCGTATTCTTAAAAATCAATACCAATACACTTTATTCACTCCTCAGGAATCCTCTCACCTTCCAAGATTTAATTAAACAATCTGGTTAAAAACCTCACTGCTAAACACTTCCATGCTTCTACAGGTATGTCATCTGGACCAACAGCCTTTCCGTTTTTCAAACAGGGAAATAGGGAAGAGAAAGGTATACATCTGATCATGAGGCTACATGGGTTGATGTGAACAATGAAGACTGGACTACAGAAGGTCAGGGTACAAAAAGACTGGTAGCAGCAAATTGGTAACACACAAGTTTAAATATGACACAAACTGTATGGGAAGACCTTTGCTCTTTTGATGTCTTTTTTGTGAGAGTTGGTAATTTTGGTGAATAGTGTACAAGGAAAATAAAAATTGAGTATATGAAGACTGAAAGTGATTTTTTGGAGGAAGAAAAAATGAGTATGTAAGTAGCATGAAGGATTATAACGTTTTAGAAAATGAGAGTTGTTTGCATAATAAAAACTGTAAAATATAAAAGGTATGATAAAGAGGCAAACATACTTTTTCCACGGAAGAAAATGATACTATGTTTTGTTTTACAAAAACAATGCTTTATTGTTTACCACAATATATATATTATGAACAATCAATGCATGGTGTACTTATTAGTGACACTTAACTTTCAATAAAGTGTCATTATTAAACATGTAGATCTGTATATTACAATCAATTATTCTATACAGCCTTAAAGCTAAGTTTAATTAACCAAAAACTTTTAAACTCACAAATTAACCATTAACAATATAATTTGAACTCAGCAATTAAGTAGTGACCATATTGTTTTATATTCGCTGCATTATTATAAATCTTACCAGCTGGGTCAGTGCCTTCATAACTTGTATTGTGGTTTATTTTATTAAATAGATATACATCTCAAGTACTTTGTTCCATGCCAATGTCATCTTCAAGTTCAGTTTCCACTAAAGAATCCCATTTATTATTACTGAATTCCATTTCTGATTTATACAATTCATATTTTTCAATCTCACTAATCATCTTTTTACCTCACTTATCGATGGCTGTATTTACTTTTCCATTTTCTAGTAAAGACTTTCTTAGCCAATGTCAACACTAAAAATAGCAAAGATTTCACCTCTTTAGCACACCATTTTAGACCAACTCAACAAAATTGTCTCTATACTGAAGGTAAATACTTTTCCAATTTATCTTTATTTTTTTGTAATGAAGCAACTCTGTATATTCATAAAATTTATGCTCCCAAGAACCTCTTTCTGAATTATCACATCTCCAACGTATGCCTCTTCTCTGTGGGAACATTTTCTCAAGCCTAATATGGGTACAAAAATATTTGTGCAAACATTTGCATGCAAACATATTATATTTTCTTGATTCCGTTACATATTGAGGGATCATCTGTACTATCGTTATTAAATCTTTCATACTGTTCTATTTTTACTTTTATACTTTACTGTCTTCTCAAATCAAATATTACCTCATGTAGCTACTTACTGCTCTTTTGTTCTGGCCTCACTTATAAAACTTATTATTCGTGGTTTAACAAATGTATTATCCAGCCTCTGCATATCTTCCTTCAACATTTGACATGTACATACAAACTAACTGGACTTCAAAATCCTAAAAGTTTATCTCGCCTCATCCCATTTTACTACCTCCATTTCCTTGTATAATCTGCTTTCAAAAACTCAACTCTTTGTGGTTTCTTTTTCCAAATGTTTATCACATTTTCTTCCACATCTTTCTTACGCATATATTTATTGGTGTTAGTCTATTTTTTCTGGATACAAGCCTGTATACAATGTTTTTTACATTCCTATCCTAAACTGTCTCAATGCTTACATGGGAAAACCTTTTGCAGCTACTGTAGTTCTCATGCTATACCTCTCATCTTTAAAATCTGCACTTCCTATCTTTCATTTAATTCTCAGCCTTTTCTTGCAATACCCTTTTTAATATTACACACATACATATATGTGTATACATGGATCTACTTCAAACAACTGACTGAACAGAAACTTCAAATTCACATGGCTGAGACCATATGATTTACTTCATGAAAAGTCGAATGATACAAAGCAACAAAAATCTGAATTTTGCGGGGGAGGGAGCAAGTCACCCTGCACCTCCTGCATATTATATATTTTTAAACCAAGTCTGAGAATGCAGTACACTGGGGAAAAGGGTAAATTTCCTGACCCTTACTGTACCAGGATCTCCATAACAAAGCTTTGACATTGTGGAAAATCGATCATATGGTTCAATTTTCTGTTAAGTTGATCTTCTGAAGGTGACCTATATATATGTATAATGCACACACAGACAGACGCACACATTGGATAAGTGAGTGTGTGTATTTAATGTGTGTATATATATATATATATATATATATATATATATATATATATATATATATATATATCTAGGGTTCCTATTACATACACAAACTTTTCAAAGTTCGAATGTCATATGGTCGACACCATATGATCGAACTTTGAAAAGTTCGAAGGTTAAATGTAACGGCGCCGTACGGTTCAGAATGGGAGAATTTCTCTTTTCTGCACTGAAGTGCAATCTTGGAGTTGGTATATTTAAGTT